>NW_011363057.1:0-10899 GCF_000735185.1 Notothenia coriiceps | reverse complement strand
CTGCAGTCGTCACTTCGCTACGGATCAACTAATAGAGCCAAAAACCCTTGATGGCCGTAGGAGGCTTGTGAAAGGTGCTGTACCAACTCTGTTTGAGTGGAATCACTTTACTGCTCAAACACCGCGGGCTAGTGTTTGGGAGAGAAGGGAGCGGCCCACTGAACCAGTCTCTCGGGAGGAGCAGGAAGAGCACATCGATGTCCGTGACCATGATTACTGCTCAACCCCTGAACCAGCTTCACTGGACATGTCCTCTCAAGCTACAGAAGACAACTCCAAAACAGTGGATGATCTGCAGAAGCAACTGTAAACACAAGTTGTACAGCAACTGCAACAATGCGTTTTTTACAGATAACTCCCAGCAATAGGCTGTTTAACAACGGTTAAGTTTGCTTTGGCCTCCATGCAGGCGTTTTACATTCATAACTGGAGAAGGTCTGGGAAGCAATCTATCAGCATATCCAGGCTGTATTTGAACTACAATGAAGGAAAGAAGGCTAAAGATTATGCATTGAATACAGCTGATAGTGACATTTGTTGTCTTTCACGAGTTGATTAAAATGTATTTGAAATAGTTTTGAGTATAGACCTAAAGACACAAATGCACATGGATGCACACATTATTCCTCACCCCTTAAACATATACAGCCAATTTGCTCAAACCAGCTGTGTTAAATTACTATATCAGAAAAGTATCTCTTATAGTTTTACAATATTATGGTCCAAGTCTCTTAAATCTTGTTGTAAAACATCAGTGCATATAAGCTTAAAGTAAGTTATGCTTAAAGTACCCCACACATTTAAAATGTTAATGCAGTACTCAGACTCAAAATGGTTCCAAAAATAATAAAGAGGGAAAGGGTTAGTTAGATAATTGTTTTGTGCTTCACTTAAATTGTGCCCAATATGTTTTTCTCTAATTTGCAGGTTTTTAATTGTGCATCCATTATAACTTAACTCATTTACTATCCTCTTCTGCCTTCGAGACCGAAAGCTTTATTTCTTAAGCATGTATTCATATTTTCAACCCAATCAGTGGTTTTGATTATATTTCCTCTCCTCTTTCAGGGCAGTAATGCAAAACCATACACCGTTATAATAGTCATCAGATTCAATTTTTGTGTTGTTTGTCAGTATCTGATCCTCATTGGAAAAAATTGCTTTCACATTTCAAAGCTCACACAAATGAGCTCATTAAGTGAAATGAGTCATGTTGCATATGAAGTAAAAAAAGAAAGAAAAGAAAGTTAAAGTTCATGTATCCATCATTATTCCATTGAAGAAACAAGCATAACATAATATATGAAATCCAATGTGGAAGATGGCAGCTACACCATAGGTTGGAGGTAACCTATTGTTTCTGTGGGACTGAGGATGCCATGTCATTAACATACAATGCTTCCACACTGCTTGTTCACAGTCCAATTTTACATTTATCTTATGCCTTCATGGTGAAACCCAAATGTGATCCCAAATTGGCTCCACCTTCGGATGCAGATGAGGCCCACATGGCACGGCACCGTAAAGCCATGTTTTCCTGTAAACGGTGTCAATACATGCCCTTTGCTTTATTTGTGGCTGTATGATAATGAAACATAGATATTAAAAGTCACACATTGGTTTTGTGGTCTTGAGGACTTGAGTTTGACATTTTAGCCATTGCCATCTTGAGTTATATGTTGCCAATTTAGCAATACTTTTTTTTAGGCAACCAAAATCCTACAATTTAATATGATCAAACAAAAATGTGCTGTGAAAGGTTCACATTTTAAAGACAAAAACACTGACAACAGCTAAACTGGACAACACCACTGATCGACTTGTCAACGTAGCAACGCCCTTAAATGTGGGGTAGGTGGAGAAACCAGCTCGAGTGCGCAGGAATTTGAAAATACACAGCCGGAAAAAATCTGCCACTTCCTTACAGAGCCCCTCCTCCAACACACACGAACGCGCACATGACCAATGAAGGCACGAGATAAATTTGTGCACAGATGGAAGGCTAACAGGCAGGTAGGCCATCCAGTTATTTTAGCCGGAGCTCAGATGATTGGTCGTGCTTTTTACAGTACCGCGGCTTCCACAGATGACCTTTTTTTATGGATTTTTTGTCAAAGCACTTAAGATATTCATTGCTATCGGGATGTTAGGAACATTCCATGGAATATAACAAAAAGTGTATCTCGAGCCGGTTTCTCAAACTTACCTACCCCACCTTTAATCTGGTGAAAGTAATAAATATACAGTGGCAATAGGTGGAGCTCCATAACAATATCATGAAATATATGAATCATCAAAGATATCGGTTCAAACGTACACGTAAGCATTACAAATATACATAGGTTATTTTGTTGATTTATGCTTATGGTAAATATATGTTGAGTGCATTGAGCTTTACATGCAGCAGATGTGTTAATGTTTCTGTGTGTGGCCACAGGCAGTTTATTAGACTTCTTAAAGAGTGATGAAGGAAACCGTGTCCAGCTCCCCAAGCTCATCGACTTCTCTGCCCAGGTGAGTGTCACTCAGTCCCTCTCAGCCTTCTAGCACTGTGTGACCCGCTCCTCTGGTTGTTTGCTTCTTGTATACCTGACAGCAGTAATGACACTCAGTTCAACTCATACTTAGTTTGTATTGTCAGATCCTCCAATGCCTTTCTTTTAGAAGTACCTAAAGTATTTCACACTATTTTCCCTTGGATCTTAGAACAGCAAACTCCCTTGTGAATTAAAAACATATCTTTTTAATTTGGCTTTTAATTTGGGGTAATTTTTGTGGTAAAACCTTCTTGATGTTTTATCGTTTTATGGTTTTGTGATCGAACTCTTTCTGGTTTTTTTATAAAGTGTTTGTAATGAGGTCCCTTTCTCTTTTTTTGTCTTGCTCTGTAAAGTACTTTGGGCTGCATCTTGAATTTATTATTATTATTGTGATTGCAAGAAAAACAGTGGCATTATTCCAGGAAATAGAGAAAAATAGATGGTTGATTTAATAAGAGAACACAATGCTATTGACGTAGAGCACCTTTCCACTCCCAGACAATATCTTGCAGCTACCCGTTCCTTTAGACCTGCACATCCAGTCCAACCTGCAGCAGCTCTTGGAGAGAGACCGTAGCAGGTCTGAGCTGCAGAGGCAGACACGCCCATGTGATGATCATGACAAGAGCATATTTATCTTCAAACAACGATTTGAGATGCAAAGGCTACACCAAAATAAAAGAACAAATGGTGTTTACGCTGCTTTACAGTTGTACGATAAACGTATTGGGTCATATATGATGCCGTATTATGGCGATTGTAGGTTAAAAAAGAATAATAATGGAATATAGTTTATATAGTTTTACATGAGATATAGTTTCAGTTATTGTGGATGTGCATGTTTGTTTGTTTTTTACAATTAGCCCCCTTTCCCATCTACTTCTATTTATTTATTCCTAATACTACAACAGACCATATATGCTGTTAAAGTCATACATAATGGATGTAAAAAATAAATAATTATAAAATAGTTAGATCTGCCCGTTTTGATTCAAACCCACCAAGATTCATTTGACTTTTGAACAGATTGATTGGTCTTAGTGCTTACACAAAGAAGCTAAAGGAAGGTAGCATGTGTACCTTAATTAAAAGGTACATACGGTTTCTCTTGTTGCCAGTGGCGCAATTAACCGAAAAAAGCTGCTTGCCCGAAGTGATTGAGTGCATGGAAGTGTTGCTGCTTACGTTGAAGCATCATGTTTCGTACTGTTTTGTAATTTCATCTCCAGTGACATTTGGTATGGGGAGCTATGTTTTGGCCTGTTTAAACTGACTGATTTATCTTTAGATTGCAGAGGGCATGGCTTTCATTGAGCAGAGGAACTACATCCACAGAGACCTGAGGGCTGCCAACATCCTGGTCAATAAGGCTTTGGTGTGCAAAATTGCTGACTTTGGCCTCGCCCGTATCATTGAAGACAACGAGTACACAGCCAGAGAAGGTAGGGCGCTGTCCACGCTCACATGTTGTAATGCTAGTAGTAGTCATCAGTGATAAAAAAAAACGGGAAACTGATTCCCCCAGAACTAATGAAGGGGAAGCAGGTCAGTTTCATCAGTTTAGTACAGAGGCAGTAACATCGTCGACATTACTTCAAATGTTTTTTGATTTCCTCTTTAACCAGGAGCAAAGTTCCCCATCAAATGGACGGCCCCTGAGGCCATCAACTATGGCTCCTTCACCATCAAATCAGACGTCTGGTCCTTTGGTATCTTGCTGACTGAGATTATCAGCTATGGACGCACACCATACCCAGGTGAGAGGCTCAATTGATATCAACATTGATAGGATTGCATTTGCCAGAAGGCCTAAACAGGAGGGCCCTGCTGCAGGGGCCTAGAACATCATTAAAGGGGCCCTATAATGCTATTTGTGGTTTTTTCTTTCCTGTAGTGTGTTATAAAGGTTGTGTACCAGAGGGAGTTTCTCTTCCACACATTTCCCCCCCCCCATCCCCCTTCTGAAACGCCTCCATTGGACTCCTTTGTTCACTTCCATAGCACTACTATGACTATAGTGCTACTGTGACATTGCACAGTAGCACTATAGTCATGACACTACTTTACATAGTGACATCACTATGTAACACTCACGCTTCTATTGGCTAACACTTTAACACATTCTACATAAGGGCGGGACATCTCTAAGTGATTGACCAATCACAACAGAGCCGGCCAGCTAACCAATCAGAGCAGACTGGGCTCTGGTTTCAGACAAAGGGTGAAAAGAGGTGCTGCAGCACAGGCAATATGAGAAAAATAAACTGCTTTTTGAATATTAAAGCATGTTACAGTGGAGACCCTAAATACAAATATGAGCCTGAAAATTAGCAGAATAGAGTCCCTTTAATACCAATCTACTAAGCAATGGTGATATTGGGTTGTATCAAATTATATTAGAGATATTATCCACCCCAGCAACCGCCTGTTGACCCGTGCGATTCACTCCTAACAGACAACGGCTTCTTTCCTCATACAATAACTCCTTGACTCATCCTATTGTCACCAGCATACAAAATCTGGATTTTGGGTAGCACCCTACAACCCAATTTTGCTGTGCAAAACTGTGTTTTACAATGAGTTTAAATCAAGCTTGGACCTTGAATCAAAGTTTAACCCTAAACTCAGCCAAGGGATTCTCTTGGCCTTCAAAGTGGCCTGCAAAAATGAGGGTAATGGGAGGAAAATGCCACTGATTTGATTTTAAATAGAGCCAGGATAAAAAACACTATAGGGCAATATGTAGTTTTCTGCTTGAGTTATTTAGCAACAAAGCCCTCCACAGTTAATCGTTTTTTTATGTAATTTGGGGGTTTTCTCAAGGTTGTACCGCTTGTCCTTGATGCAGCAAGAACTAGGGTACATCTATGATAGCGATTTTTTGAAGGGGGGCATCCCTATGTTTTAGGGTCTTATAGGCCAAATACAAAAGTCTGATGGACGTATCAAATGCAGTTTGAATGGTAAAAACAAACAGTTCAGTCACTGTGAATATAACAATGTTTAAATGTAAAACTGCCCACAGTTTTGAGGGCATAGATTGTCTTGAGTTTAACATCATTAGGCTGTAAGATGGAGGTGGGAGATTTTAACATTGTGATAGGGCTACATTAATAAGAGGATCAACAAAGTTAAGACAATTCATCCTGAGATCATCATGAGACAAATTACATGGCAATTCTTCCAATGGTTAACTTAAAACCACAATGTTAACTAGGCATTTCGATAACGTCAGGGGATTACCAAGTTCAGAGGGGATCTTGAAAGTCTGTACACAGTTTCATGGCATCCCATCAAGTAGTTGTTAAGATATTTTTGTCAACTCACCAACAGAGTAATATTGCTAGCAATAAAGCATCCCAGCCAATGAGCTATTTTCTATAGGTTTTTTTGTGTAGTTGTTCTGCTTCTCTTAACCAAACGATGTGCTCGTGTCTTCAGGGATGACCAACCCGGAAGTGATCCGTGCCCTGGAGAAGGACTATCGGATGAAGCGCCTGGACAGCTGCCCCGTGGAACTCTATGATATCATGCTGGAATGCTGGAAAAACAAGCCTGAGGAGCGTCCCACCTTTGAGTACCTGCAGAGCGTCCTGGAGGACTTCTACACAGCCACAGAGAGCCAGTATCAGCAGCAGCCATGAGACATGTCTTCTCTTAGTGCTGTTCATTCTCACAGCAGGTCCACTTTCTACAGTGCTTTCTCCAGAGCACACACATGTTCTCTCTTTACCACTTTCTGTTTCTCTTTTGCACACACACAACCATCATAGAGACTGTACAAACATTATTGGGGAGGGTTGAAAGTTTTTTAAATATATTTGTAGCAAGCTGATGATTACTGATACTAACATTTTATTTTTATTTTTATTCAGCCCTCATTCCTTAGAATGAGAACATTTAAAGTAATAGGACTACAGAATAGAAATACAAAAACAATATTAGCAACGTATCATTTATTATTATTACTAATGCAAAAACATTATGAGAAAATATTCTTACCTCCTACTCTTACTACCAGTCTGATGATGATCTGAAGGTGTGGATTTAGGTTAACATGACCACAGCTGCATCAGGTCTACTGGATATTTGTCTGCACAAAACTGACCGTAAATCGTCTGTTTCCTTCACAGTTATTCCACTGAATTTTAAAGATGAACATTCATAAACATAAATATAAATAAATGAATTGAATTTGAATAAATGCATAAGTAATTAGTGTCACACAACAGGTATAAATAAAGAGCAAGGACAGTTTGTTTTCTAAATGTAAGTAAAAATAGCACCTTTGCTTGGATAAGCTCTAATAGTGAACAGGCAAGCACATCAAGACTGGTATTTTTCGCAAATTGGAAAGGGAAAGCTGGATTTAAAACAATCTGACCATATACTGTGCTGTAAAATAGTCTGACTGCTATTTTTCTAAAAATATACAGTATATATATAAAATAACAATATAGATAGCCAATCCCACTTCTCTACCCTGAGCCTCTTATACTGTATGTACAGTCTCTTGTAAAAAAGTACAGAGTAACAAGATATGTCTATATCCACAAACAAACAAAAAAGGCCACCTGAGTCACATGGAAGACACTGGATTTAGTTGTTGTGCTCCACCACATATTGTGCATCCTGCTCCATAACACAGATGTAATGATGAAATGTGTAAAGCGGTCTGATAATACTGTGTTTAAGCCAACCATTCAGCTGTGACTGTCCCTCCTTCTCTGGTTAAATCTGCAGGGTTTAACATGTGAAAGGAGAGTGTTTGTTACAACGTGCAAGATATAGTGTATGCTTTACCCTATATTTATATATGTTCCATGCTGTGGATTGTTTTAGCAATACTCCTTCAATGTGCCTTTTTTAGGTGTTGTTACTTTTTTTCAAACATTTATAATATATTCCACACGCTCTGTATAAATAAGGTGTGTACAATTAAATACAAAAATGTAGGAATAGCATTTAATGTGAAGCCATATTAACTGATGATGCTTTTTTATCCTTTCCGCCCATTACTTTGGTGGTGCTGTATTTGGGAACTAAATGAAAAAGCAGTGCAAATATATCCAAACATCGTTTGGCCTTGTTTTATTCTGAGTAAAACAATAATTTATTTGTGAAAATGGAACATGAGTTTATCTTGAATGCAGTGATCTTTCCAGAAGGAAACACTTTTTCTATCATTTTTTTTGTGAAGCACTCATTAAGGCTTACTCTTTGTTTGGATGATGGGATTCTTGTAGGAATGTGTTTTTTTGACAAAAATCCTAAAATATCAAAGGGAATGCATTTAATAATCTAAGAATTTGTAATGTGATGATTGGTACCCTTCTGAATTCTGTGAGTAACAATATCTGAGAGGATGGTGAACATATTGAATCAATGCCCTGTGCTATATATGAATTCATCTGGTTACTAATGTTTTTCAGTTTTTCTTTAACAATATATTAATAGTGGCATATTTTGTTAAACGCTTTGTTCAATGCAACTCTGGGGACCATATTCAAATAAAAGGTTTTATTAGCATTTATCTACCTTTCTTTTACACAATTTTGTACACAGCTATCTGATTGTTTCTAGTTAAATAGTAGGAGGCTAATAAATATAACGTTTTAAATATAAATACATATTACACTTGGTGGTTAACATAAAATTAGGCCTACAGTATGTCACAAGATGGAAAAATACTGTAAACGCTTTCTTTAACTCAATAGATATTAATATGTATTTATTATATTGTTATATTGTTATTGGCATTCAATTGTTTCAGTTATTAGTAGATGTTGCTTTAGGTTAAATCTTCATCTGGAGGTTGTTTTGTTTTTTTAAATCAAGAAATTGCATAAACCTAACATTATACATGGTAAAACATGAACAATCTCTTCTTATGGATGTGGAATTTTCCCATTAAAAAAAACTGTGTATAAACAAACAATATATTTTTCTATGGTTTTGCCCTTAAATATATAAAAGTGTTTTCTGAAAATCCTGAAATTGTTTGCCCAGTTTTCCTTATTTGAAATAGACCTAGAGTAACATACTGTTCAACATAATATTCTGCTGTGCTTACAGTGAAAACACAACTAGTTTATTCCTAACAATGTTTATTAGCAATTTAGACGTGGACAGTAAGTAACTGCACTATTTGAGGTACTTGTATGTAACCTGAGTGTTTTCATTTTATCCTACTTTATACTTCTATACTACTACCTTTTGGAAGCCAGTTTTGCACTTTTCACTCCACTACAATTATTTTTACAGATTTGTTTACCAGTCACTTTATACATTCAGATTTTGACACACATTACAAATATGAATATTTGGTATAGAATAAACGATCAAACATTATATGGAAGTATCTGAAACCATGAGTGGGTTCACTGGAAATGTATTGGCAACAATTTCTCTAAGAAGTTTTTGGTCCACAGGAATTTCAGAGTTCAGAGTAAATGAGAAGATTTGCTGCTTTTGCTTTTTTTTATTTAATATGTTTTTAGTGTTTTCTACAATGAGTCCTCCTAATACTTTAAGTAGGCTAGATTTACTTAATCGTACTTAAATACTTTTACCTAAGTACCATTCTCGTTGCAATACTTTTACTTTAAATGTAGGTTGACGGTGATAGCTAGGCCTACTTTTACTCAAGTAGAGAATCTGAATACTTTTCTCACCATTGATTTAGATTACTACTCAATTAAATTAAATTCAAAAAGTATTGTCAACGTTGTGTAAGCCTACAATTGCAAAATCTATAGATGTCGTCGCAATTGTAGGCTAACTTCAAATATGTATATTTGAAATGTAGCGTATACCTAATTTTAATTTCATTAACATTTGAATAAATGCAAGAACATGTTATCTTTACAACAAATACAAGGAAAAAGTCATCAATAAAACATGTAAACATAATAGAGAAAGTTATGTGAGTTATTCGTTACAGGGGTGTGTCAGATAAACCCGAAAGGAATTCATCGTAACTACAGTACTTCCGCAACGTCACAAATGACACGTATTCAAAATGGCGGCCGCGGCTAGGGTGAGTGGAAAGCGAACTATTTTCTTCAAACTACACGACGCTCATTCCTTCTTCCAAAATTAACTCGAACACACTGGTGACATTGTAGCACAGTATATGTTAACTTGGTCGATTTATAACGTTAATTAGGTGCGGGTTTACGAAATGCGGACGCTGTTAAAATGTTGGCAATCCTGCTAACTGTTTGCTGTAGTTAGCTAGTTCTCGTTTGCTAGCTTGACTGTCAGTCAGCTGTGGCTAAAAACACAGATTTTCTATTTGTCTCGTATATTAAACAGTGCTGACAGAGTACATATGGCTTCGTACTTGGTTGTTTGACTGTCATGTGCTGTACAGCCTAGAGTAATCAGCTAGCCAAACTTTGTCTTGAAGCTAGCTGTTAGCAGCTTCAGTTTGAGGCTGTTGTCGGTGTACCTAACAGCTCAAATATTTCAACACCAGCAGATGGATACTAAAGACAAAAATAACGTTATCTAAGACTGTTTGTTATTTAACTGTGCTGGTAGCGTCTGATAACATACATATAATTTATGTAAGAAGCAACGCTTGCTAACTTAATTTAACACAATATATCATACGTTTTAGTTATAATTATTGATGTGTTCATCAAAGCTGATAACAGTGGAACTTATTATTTACTGCTGTGTTGGGAGGAGTTTTAATCAGGGCTGAATACAACATTTTAATTGTTTTTATTATTATGTTTATGGTTGTTATTTGTAGGGCTCTGTCCTAATATTTATTTTTGTTTTAAACTATGTTGAAAGATTAGTTTAATATCATTTTTTTATTTTGCTATGAAATTCAGAATTAAATTCTGAATCAAAGGCTGCGCGCGAGACTGGTTTTTCGCTGGGTTGAGTCGTGTGGGTTTTTGAGTGAGATGCGGCACAGCAGCCTGTCAGTTTACTCTTGCTAGGTTAGTTTGGCTATTATCATTTATATTTATCTGCAACAATGGATATCAGGAAGTGGTTCATGAAAGGAATATGGCAACTCAGCGCCAGATGCAGGCAGGCACATTAGAAGAAATCAGTTACGTTACCAACGTAACTGATTTGCAAGGGACAAGGGAGGCTGGCAATCAATTATATTTTGAAGAGAAATTGACTCTCAAGCCGGCTCTCTCACAAACTCCGGCTCTGTGCGCAAGCAGACCGCTGCACACGCTATTTGCCTCGCTCAATCTCTCTCTCTCCCTTTCTCTCCATCGCTCAACCTCACTCCACCCTGTGTGCGCTCCTCAAGTTTGCCTGCATGCTTGCCCAAGTTGGCACAGCGTTACAAATGTGCCACAAAACCAACCAATGGATGCAGCCT
>NW_011363056.1:0-4061 GCF_000735185.1 Notothenia coriiceps | reverse complement strand
ATGCCTAGGGGTTCCGGTGGCATGTAAACAAATGCATAGCGCTATACTTTGCGGCTTCACCCGGTTGTATAGCGACGCTTATTGTTTAGGTGTCTTTTAATAAGCAGGTAGTCATATCATTAGCTAGAACTAGCTGGATCTGATCAATGTGGACATAAACGCGAGTAAAGTCTAATCTGACGGGAGAGAGAGATCAGATGCTGCTGACGAGTCGACACGCAGCTCTGCATAATGACCTGCAGCGGTGAGCGGAACAAAACACACACTTCAGGTTAGAATATCACACGTAGCTATTTTAATTACCTCTCAAACTACCGTAAATAGTTATAGATATGTTTAGTTTTACTGTCGGGTCACTCATTACTGGATCTGCGAGCTGCATGATACTGACGGGCTATCAGGAGAGGGAAAGAGCGCTCCGTTTATTATTCCCTGTGTTATTATAAATTACTGTACACTTTTGAATAGTTAATCTACTATAATTAGTTTGTTTAATATCGAATCATATCAATTTGTTTTAAAGCACAATAAATAACAAAGAAGGCCTTTGACCGGCACTTTTCTAATTTTGTCCGGAAGATCTAAACTTTAACGGACATGTTGACCAAACGGGAACTCTGGCTACAATGGGTGATCTGTTTGGTATTTACATTTTTATATGTATTGCCCGACAATATATTTTTCAAATATAGCATAATAGGTCCACTTAAAATAAATATGTGGACTTAAGTAAATGTTCAATGTATTCCCACTCTTTGTAAGAGCTATTTTTGTCCAATTTCAACCTTGTCCTCTAAGAAATTAGCTGCAATTTTTTGGGATATATGTGTTTTTCAGCGTTGGATATTTAATTTGTATCTTTCTGTTCTCTTCCCATTGACCATGCCACTTTAGTTTGTACTGCTTACGATTCATATATACATTATGTCACAATTCTGTGTTGCAACTTCTTATCCTTCCTTATTCCAAAACACTACAATTTGTACATTTATTTTTTGAATTAATTGAGTAGTGCAGAAATGAGTCCTAATGCCCGGAAATTAGTTAAAAATGTCGTACTTCCTGTTTCCTCGTGTGGAAGTCGTATGGACGTTTTTGGTTAAAAGCTTACGAGATTTGTTTTGTTCCACGACATAAAGCCGCCTTTAGCTTAGCGGTGGTGTTAATACATGGAGAATATCCTACTGAACAAAATGTGTTAAGTATCTTTAACGCGTGTTTGCCACATATCTTATTTTCCGCAATATAACAAAATCCAATGGAAAACATTTTGTTGTAGTCCTTGCAATGATAACTTCCAGGTCGGCCTGAACAAATATGTCATTACACTGCCACACTATGGTCAAAACAATTATTCAGTGAAATAACACCTTGTTTTCTAATCTTACAAAGCTTAAATTAAATAAAACAAAGATGCATTTAAATAAAACACCTATAATTCAATGAAAGACATGACCATATTATGGTATCATCCATGTTCATGTTGAGACAATTAGATGAAACATACACAGGTAAATGAAACTCACCCACAATCCCCCCCTTCCCCTCTTCAACACCACTTTGTCGTGTCTGACAGTAGACCCTGCTTTACCATACCAGCGGGGGGATGGAAGTAGGGCGGGGTTTGTGTGTATGATGTTGTGAGCTTGAGGAGCTGGTGACACGCCATATGTAAGACAGGTTGGCCGATAATGAGCTGTGTACAGGAGTCATAAGAAGGAGAGGTTGGGGGGAGAAGATACAGACAGGCTTCTGGCTCCCTGCCTACAACACCACTGCCTCAGTCTATCCATTATTATGGTAATCTAAAGTGTGTTCAGAGCTGATACAGCCATTTCAATCAGGAGGGACTTATTTTGAACATTTATTGCTTGCCGATTAGACCCCATCATGATATTACATATCTTAAGGGGGAGGTGCAGCCGTTAGCAGAGTAGGAAGCCCCTGAGGTCTAGACACTGGTGGGGGGGGGAGGATGGGGCAGATGAGGGCCTTTGTTTGCAGTTGAGAGGAGAACAAACTTAAATTAGGAAGCAGCACAACGATTGGCTGTCAGAGATCATGAAAAACTATAGTTGGTTAGGGTTAGAGTAGTATTCACTAAAAGAGTAGATGCCGGTAATCCTCTGAGGAGAGGAAGAGAATGGAGAACGGATTCATGTATACCTTCATTTCAACCTTTCGCCTCATAAGGAATAAATAATAAGTAAGACATAAAGGGAGAACTTCACTTTTCTATAGCACTTTGGAATAAATGCTTCCAAACCTTGTTAGCTTTAAACAGAGCTATATGCACTTCACATGTTGGACATTTCTGTGGATTATAACCAGGTTAACAAAACACGTTTTATGTTCTGCTTTCTTACCAGTGGACCCCCTCATATCATTGTATCTGTAACATTAACTGTTACAAATTCAAGCTCCGAAGAGTATAATAGATGGGTAACAATTGACACATTTCTTATATAGGCATAATAAAAAAAGCGGCCTTCGTTCCTATATATAAATATACAACAAGTAAATAATTTGATAAGTATGGTGACAGCGATTTTGTAGGAAAATACACTCTCCACTAGTCTGCTATAAAACATCTTTAGGTTGTTGTTGTTTTTTTACACCTAAACGTCATTACATTTCCTGAAAGAAACCAGGGTGTGGGAAACGACAAACCTTCATCACAACCCACTGACAATTAGTTCCTTTGTCTTGTAGTAGCCAAGCACTTTTTGTTAGCACCATTTAAACATGTTTAAGGTTACGACAAATTGGAGAATTCCCACACCAACCACATTTACAATGTGAACCCAACATCTCTGTTTCATTTACAAAAAAACGCTACCTTGGCATTTTGAAAATGGTCTCCCTTCTTGCTTTCCAGATCAGTGGATGTTTTGGTGGCACGTGTATGTTTGGTCCTTACTGTACCTTTACAAAGAATGAATCCCAGTTATGCTGACTGCATTTCAGAGAACAGCTTCAACACAATCTCTTTAAGAACTACATATATGCCAGTGCTAGTGTTATAAAGTGCTTTACTAATGAGTTACACGTAAATATACTTATTTTTAGGAGTGATTTCATTGCAATAAAACAGATACAATTGTGAGGAATTCTGATGCTAGCTTTCCCGCCTTTCCAGTTTAGGATTTTACAATCACTAATTATAAATATTGCAACAGAGTTGACAGCTGAGGATTCTGCCCCCAGACATGGCTTCTAATCTGTGATACTGCCACTCATGGCTTTTAATTGCTCAATTGAGCAGTACAGTACAGAAGCTCCTCGGAAACAAATACAAGGGTAAAGTGTAAGAAACATCAACGATGGGAAAAGCTTTGGGAAAAAGTCTTTGTAGTATTTGGAAGAACACCTCTGTCGACAGATGTAGCAGGATCAGACTGTGGCAAATATATATACAAATCTTACTGCAATACATTGACTTTGATGTTTTGTGTAAATGCAGTCAGGTTATGTACACTATGGTATCCTTTTTCGGTATCCTAATCCACCGCATGCATATCCGTACCTTACAACTATAGAACAGCTGACACTCTCGCTGAGCTCGTGCAACCCTATATGCCTGTTAGTGCTGTTTCTCATAGTGCTGCATTGGAATGTTGTGGAATACCTACATGTCATTGTGCATGGTGTGAAGTTGGATTTGTAACTTGCACAAAAAGGTTGTCACAATTTCTCTTTGTAGTTTCTTGTTTTAACTGTTTACCACAACGTGTGTATCGTTATAACAATAAAACAGTGTGTGTGTATTGCTAGGACTAAAATCAAGAGCTTAGTGTGGTTCTATAGGACTACAATAAACAATCAAGTGTTCTTGTTATCATAGTGTATCTCTTGAACTACAATTAATCACAGATTATTAATGTAAACACACCAGGATGATAAGAAATCAAATAGTTCCTTCCCGATTCATTCCTTTTCAGCTTCATTCCTTTGGTCATTGGAATTCAATGTGCTTGTTCTTAGAAGTGATCAACACAAATGTATTATGAACTCAGGGCTCAACGCTAACTTTTTTAAGTGGTTGCCAGGCTGGCAACCAG
>NW_011363055.1:0-1804 GCF_000735185.1 Notothenia coriiceps | reverse complement strand
CACACACACACACACACACACACACACACACACACACACACACACACACACACACACACACACACACACACACACACACACACACACACACACACACACACGAAAGTGGGGGGTGCTGCTGGGCTCGTCTCCTCCCCCTGGGCCTGAGTGAGGCTGCAGCAGAGTGCTGAACAAGGCAAAGTGGTGTTTGCCACTCGGAGTGGGGGGGGTGGGGGGGGCTTCTTACTGATGGCCACAAGTGTACAAAAGCTCTCTAACTGGCATAGGAACTGTGTGCTGATTGGCTGCTGCAGGGACCGTAGTCTGACAATTATCAGAGACGTTTAGTTCTGGTTAACTGTGTGTGTGTGTGTGTGTGTGTGTGTGTGTGTGTGTGTGTGTGTGTGTGTGTGTGTGTGTGTGTGTGTGTGTGTGTGTGTGTGTGTGTGTGTGGAAGCACTTGTTGCTGTCAGTGTGACCTCATGCAGAGGGAGAGGGGGTGTCGGGGTCCGGCTCGTAGTGGTATGTGTCCTGAGAGAAGCTGCTGCCCTGCTGCTGGCTGTGGGGGTCCTGAGCCTGCTGGTGGGGGCCCTCGCAGCCTTGTGCGGGCTGAGGGCTGTTGTCCTGTCCCAGCCCCAGTTGATGGGGGTCGGGCGGGGGAGTGTCCAGCTCGTCTACCTGGGGCCCCGGTGGGTCCTGGGGGATGTCTGCTGCGGCGGCTGCCAGGTTGCTGGACGACTTGGACTTGACGCACTGGAAGTCCACGTGGCGGCTCTTGCCCTCCTCCTTCTCCCAGGACATGCGGATGAAGGGCCGCTGGACGTAGTTGTAGATGACCTCTGGACGACCTCCGGGACGCCGCTTCACCTTCTCTTTGTAGGTCGGGTAACCTGCAGGAAACAGACAAAGTAACGTGGCTCAGAATAACATTCAAAGAAATAATTTTTTTTTATTCAGCGCTCATAACAAGCAAACGTTTGTAGATGGTTTGTAGTTTTTAGGAAATACCCTTTTGCTGACTTTTGAGGTTAGATGAGACAAATGATACCCTCTCATGTCAGTACAGTAAACATGAAACTGAAGCCATGTGTGGGCTTAGCAAAACAATTCAAAAGGAGGACCCCGGCTCTGTCTAAAGTTGACACAATCCAGCTTTCCTTTAGCTCCCTAACCCCTGTTTTCACTAACGTTAGAGTGTACGTGCAGACTTTTTAAAACGCACCAAAACCTGCTAAAAAGCAGAAAATGCAAACATGCTGGAAAACAGGGTTTACTGAACTGTTCAAATGTGATGGGGTTACTTCTTTGAATCATGTTTTGTTATATCGGTACTTATTTAGTCTATCTTTCAAAGTTTCTAATCAGAGTGTGTGATGGTTGGAACAGAGGAGGGACTGAAGACGCTTAATACGTTTTAGTGTGTTTTTGTTGAGTTTGAATAAGGTGTGTTTCACAATAATTAGTTAATAAAATGTGTTTTCCTTTCTGTTTGTTACTTTTTACATCTAACTCGATAAACTCTGCTATGAATACATCTTATTTGTTGTATGTTTTTTAAGTATATTGTTCAATGTTCCAAACTCACATTAGTTTCTCATACAGCATCTCTGTATAGTATGTGTATTCACTCTCTGTCCTACACGCCTTGTTGGAGCTCCTGCCCCCCCTCCCTGTGGGCCCAGTGTGCTCTGATTGGTCAAGCGACGTGCAGCTGCTCGTGAGGCTGTGCAGTGAGGAGCTGCTGTGAGGTTATGGCTAGAAAGGATCCGTCTTGTGTAAAACTCTCGCGAGATGTTGGCTGAATGTCACGTGGCTGAATGTTTAC
>NW_011363054.1:0-2880 GCF_000735185.1 Notothenia coriiceps | reverse complement strand
AACGACCGACTGACCGACCTACCTACCTATCTACCTACCTACCTACCTACCGACCGACCTACCTACCTATCTACCTACCGAACGACCGACCGACCGACCGACCGACCTACCTACCTACCTACCGAACGACCGACCTACCTACCTACCTATCTACCTACCTACCTATCTACCGAACGACCGACTGACCGACCTACCTATCTACCTACCTACCTATCTACCGAACGACCGACCAACCTACCTACCTACCTACCTACCTATCTACCGAACGACCGACCAACCTACCTACCTATCTACCTACCTACCTACCTATCTACCTACCTACCTACCGACCGACCTACCTACCTACCTACCTACCTACCTACCTATCTACCTACCTACCTACCTACCTACCTACCTATCTACCGAACGACCGACCGACCGACCTACCTACCTATCTACCTACCTACCTACCTACCTACCGAACGACCGACCGACCTACCTACCTATCTACCGACCGACCTACCTACCTACCTACCTACCTACCTATCTACCGAACGACCGACCTACCTACCTACCTACCTATCTACCGAACGACCGACTGACCGACCTACCTACCTACCTACCTACCTATCTACCGAACGACCGACCTACCGACCTAGTGACCTACCGACCGATCTGATTCTGAACCGCGACACTGACTGTGGTCTCCTCTGCTGCAGCACAAATGGGTCGAGTCAACACGTTACTGAACCAAGTCCCTAGCGGTCAGTATCGCAGCAACAAGCCAGGACCCCCGGGGCCTCCGGGAGTCGAAGGCAGGCAGGGGACCCGCGGAGAGCCCGGCGCCGCAGGGAGGAACGGGTTCGACGGAAACAACGGATCACCGGGACAGACGGGAGAGAGAGGTGAGAGAGACTTTACATCTGAAAGAGGGAGGCTATCGCTGTTACCATGACGAGGAAACACAGAAATCAATAACAGCTGGAACAACATGTCAAATAAGTCAATCAGCAAAAAATGTTTCTGCAGAGTTACTTATTTTTAAAGTCATTTTTCATGATAATATTGCAAAGAATGCAGATTCCAGCTGCTCAAATATGTAGATGGGATGTTTGTATTTTGTTTGATATTAAATAAGACTGGAAAAAATAACTCATTGTAATTATTTTAACTGATATTGCCTTATGATTCGAAATGTTAGACGTTTTGAAACATTATTCACATTACCATTGAGACATGTTTTAATATGATCAAGGGCAGGGTCTGTTCCAAAGAAAAAGAAAAGTTTAAGTCTGTAGAAACAGTATGATGCTGTAACTCACTGAGCGTATCAGGATTACTGTTGCTATGCAGATTCTGACGGTGTGTGTTTCCTCAGGCACTGCGGGAGAGAAAGGAGAGCGAGGATTATCAGGAGTCGGACAGAAAGGACCCAGAGGACCTGCAGGTAAAGACATAAACACTTTTCAAACCGGTTTTCCCTCTCCTGTAATGTTATGCAGGTTTTAGTGCATGTAAATGGTCTGCAACGAGTACAATCCCCACGTTTCAGAACACAGTGACATCACTATAGAACACTCAAGCTCCTATTGGCTAGCTCTCATTGAACATTAAAGCATGGAGACATGTCCCACTAGAGACACTACATACTGATATACACCTGAACATCAGCAGGAGAGGACTCTTTAAAGTAGAGACACTACATACTGATATACACCTGAACATCAGCAGGAGAGGACTCTTTAAAGTAGAGACACTACATACTGATATACACCTGAACATCAGCAGGAGAGGACTCTTTAAAGTAGAGACACTACATACTGATATACACCTGAACATCAGCAGGAGAGGACTCTTTAAAGTAGAGACACTACATACTGATATACACCTGAACATCAGCAGGAGAGGACTCTTTAAAGTAGAGACACTACATACTGATATACACCTGGACATCAGCAGGAGAGGACTCTTTAAAGTAGAGATACTACATACTGATATACACCTGAACATCAGCAGGAGAGGACTCTTTAAAGTAGAGACACTACATACTGATATACACCTGAACATCAGCAGGAGAGGACTCTTTAAAGTAGAGACACTACATACTGATATACACCTGAACATCAGCAGGAGAGGACTCTTTAAAGTAGAGACACTACATACTGATATACAACCTGAACATCAGCAGGAGAGGACCTGCCTCAATGTAAGGTGAAGTTGTGGAAACCGAGAGGGAGAGGAATGGGAAAAGGAGGAAGAGGATGGCAGTGAGTCATTCATTCACAGCACAGAGGGAGACTTTCCGAGCCGGCTTTTCCTCGTCTAGACAGAAAGCAGAGCGGGAAGAAACGATCAGCAGATTCCTTTCATGGCTGCTCTCACACTGCAGGGCTCTTATTCCCATGTTTGTGAGCACATGTTTCAGAGGTTTGAAAGAAATACTTCTGAAAGTGGAGCACGATGACCCGGAGAACTGAAGAGGATCTGGTTGGGGTTTAGAGTTGGTGAAAGGCCTCCTGAGGGCTTGACTCTGGGCAGTTTTACAGGAACATAACGAGCGGGATAAACTGTTTTCTATTGTTCAGACCGTCGTTAAAACACAAACACATGGAGGAGAGGCGCTGAGTCATCGTCGCTCTTCAAAAGCAAGTGTGCTCCATTAAAGCCTCAAAAACCAGACCTGCTTCTTTACTGCAGTGGGCAGGATCCAAAACCACCACTTCCAGCTATCTATCCATCTCTCTCTCTCTCTATCTATCTATCTATCTCTCTATCCATCTATCTATCTATCGATCTCTCTATCTCTCTATCCATCTGTCTATCTATCGATCTCTCTATCTCTCTATCCATCTGTCTATCTATCTGTCTATCTATCTCTCTATCCTTCTATCTATCTATCAA
>NW_011363053.1:0-4132 GCF_000735185.1 Notothenia coriiceps | reverse complement strand
TGGTCTTTATTTCCCCACGTGGTTTTAGCGATGCACAAAGATAAAAGTCTCCAAGGGAAATATGGCGCAGTATCTGCCTTGTGTGTGTCTCACCTTACTAATATATCTTTCATGAACCCTGAGTGTTTTATTATCTGTCTTTAACAACAACAAAACCAGGTGAATATATAGATCAAAACTCATCAACAGTGAAAATAAATTAGTCATGAATGAAAGTGCAGCTTCCCACTTACATTATGCTCCTATTTTATCATTTATAAGTTTAAAATATATCAAAATGGATACGAAAAAACGTAAAATATGTACTTCTATTGCAAATAGTGGTTTGAGTTGTATATAATAACAATTGTATGGACTATTTAAATAACTAAAATAAGCAGATACAAATACCTTTGCACACTTTCTTGTGAAGATATGAGGACCACAAAACAGAAATTCAACCGTGCGTGTGTGTGTGTGTGTGTGTGTGTGTGTCTGTGGGGCCTAGCATTACTATACTTGTGGGGACCTAAATCTGTTTACACAGTCAGGTGTGAGGACTTGCTTCCCTTATGGGGACAAATAGGAGGTCCCCATAAGGGGAATCATTCATTTTAGGGTGAAGACTTGGTTAGGGTTAGGATTAGGTTTAGGCATGTGTTGGTTAAGGTTAGGATAAGTCTCCAGGAAATGCATGTAAGTCAATGTAATGTCCCCTGAAGTTGTGTGTGTGTGTGTGTGTGTGTGCGTGTGTGTGTGTGTGTGTGTGTGTGTGTGTGTGTGTGGGGCCTAGCATTTCTATACTTGTGGGGACCTAAATCTGTTTACACAGTCACGTGTGGGGACTCGCCTCCCTTATGGGGACAAAATGGAGGTCCCCATAAGGGGAATCATTCATTTTAGGGTGAAGACTTGGTTAGGGTTAGGCATGTGTTGGTTATGGTTAAAGTTAGGATAAGTCTCCAGGAAATGCATGTAAGTCAATGTAACGTCCCCTGAAGTGGTGTGTGTGTGTGTGTGTGTGTGTGTGTGTGTGTGTGTGTGTGTGTGTGTGTGTTGTGTAAAACTGTCCTATTTCTAGTTCAATGTGCTTTTTTCTCATTTAAAAACTACACGCATAAACATCTAAAATGGTATTGTTTTTTTATTTATGTCGTCTTTCCTCCATTCAGAATGTCTGTTTTACCTGTAACACCGTAATACGTGAAACACCATTGTTCTATTTTGGTAACACCGGAAGTGCAGTTCTGTATTCCGGCTGGCTTCACACTGGTGTGGAAAAGATGGCTGCTTCGGCGGCAACGGCGAGTTCTTCCCCCGGTTTGTGTCCAAATTACGCCGTGATTTGCTCTTTCCTGGAGCGCTACGGAGCTCTGTTGGACTTACCGGAGCTCACCTTCCCGCAGCTGGAGAGATATCTACGGGACACATCCTCAGCTGAGGCCGGTAAGCAAGCTTCTTCTTACGGGGAGGAGGAGAATAAAACCATGCTAACATGCTAGCAGCTACGTTAGCATGTTGTGTGTTATTGTGTGGTTTTCTAACCTTCTCCTTCACTTAAATGTTATTAACTGCGTCACAGAGCGGTTTTACGAAGTGGAACATATATCTGTGTGTATTTAAGTCTTTATTCAGTTGTGAGCATGCGGAATTAGTCGAGGTTTTCTGTCACTTTTGAGCTTTTGAAGAGGGCTTAATTTGTCTCCAGGCTGCCTTTATCTGCGTTCAAACACAACACAGGCAGTAAATGTGGGGTCGATATTAGTGTTTGAGAGCAGTTAAGATGGAGCTAATTCGTGCAACACGTCGTGGTTTTTGATAATTAATATGTGCAGATGTCATTGTCTGCAACGAACACGTAATTGTGCACTTTATTTACAGTTAAATTATTTTGCCATGTAGTGGTTAGCTCAGTGTGTGTCAAGCTAACCGTCATGATGAGGAGAACTTCCGGTGGAAGCTTTCAAATTAAAAATATGTAAACAATGAATTAGAAAAAGTTGCACTGGATGTTTATGTATGTATAAGTACAAGGTGTAGCACTGTATACCATCCTGTTAATACTTCCACAAAATATACAACTTTTTTTCATCTTCTCACATACAAGTACACTTTCTTTTACTTATGAATTCTATAATAATACATTGGATTTTTATAGCGCTTTTCCGAATGCTCAAAGACCCTTTACATCAAATACATTTGGAGCTAGGGTTAGTTAAGAAAATGCTGATGAATGTGTGTTGTGTAAACCCGCATTTCCTTATTAATTACAGCAATTCATTTAGATCTGTCACTGTTATTTACTGTTGGAATGGGGCCAAATTATGCTAAAATCCACCATTTGTTCCCATGTTTTTATTTTCTTCAGTTCCAAAGCTGCTCGTTGATCTTCACGTTAAGTTGCTGAGGAAAATCGGCAAATCTGTGTCAGCGGACAGATGGGAGAAATATCTACTGAAGGTAAAATAATGACTTTATTATAACATCGATATTGTTGTGGAGGATAATGTTTTTTAAATTAGGTTCGCACTAGAATATAAAGAGTTATGGTTTTCAGATTTATTTCTTTAATTTGCTGATTTAAATATCTGTTTTTCCCCGCAGGTATGTCAGGAGTTGAACCCAACGTGGGCATGGGAGCTCGAGCAGAACGGATACAAAGATCTGTCGACAGAGTGCAAGACGGGGTTACTTAAAGTAAGAATGCATATAGCTTTGTTCTGTTGTACATAGAAAATGCATTTGGTACGTTGATAGGTTAGATCGAACAGTTCAAAGCTACTAGTGTTCAGCTTAGTCTCTACTATTGTACATCAATTGACGAGCCATGCATAGTTGATCTTCACTTGAAGGCGTACAATATTTAAACCACAATTATTTTTCATTGTTATTTCTCTTTTCCACTCTTTTAAGTATTTGTATTTTAATGTCTGAACACACTTCTGTAACAAAATCATTTCCCAAATTGGGATCAATAACGTCTCTTAGCTTTGTTTGATTGTTAAAAGATCTACCTACACGCACACATAGGGATTATACATTTTCATTTTAAAGTACCT
Organism: Notothenia coriiceps; assembly: GCF_000735185.1. NCBI lineage: Eukaryota > Metazoa > Chordata > Actinopteri > Perciformes > Nototheniidae > Notothenia > Notothenia coriiceps. The sequence goes on along the minus strand of NW_011363053.1, from coordinate 1,094 downwards.
TTTTTAAAGTATTGTAACAAAGTGTTTCGCAATCAAAGACGGATGTAAAAAAAAGCAGACAGAAAAAACGTTAATACATGTTAGTGCAGCTTTTACAAAGTGCATTGTAGAAATGTTTCCCCGAAAAACTGTAATATACTATTCTCGATTTAGCATGTCAAATATGTGTGTGACGCAGTGGGTTGTGCGTTGGTGTTTGGATCAGGGGGTCACAGGTTCAAACCCCACTGCAGTCAGCATGTCGTTGTGTCCCTGAGACACTTCACCCCAAATTGCTCCTGTGGGGATTGTCCACAGTATTGAGTATGTAAGTTGCTTTGGATAAAAGCGTCTAACATGTAATGTAATGTACAAATATTCATAACAAATCAGTAGTGTTTTGGAAATCAATACAGTATCATAAAACATAATCTAGAGATAATCCATATTCTGTAAACCCATTATAAACACCTCACTTGCAATTAAATTAGGATTTAGTAACCTTGTGTTATATTCTACTTAAGCAGCAGCAGTAATAATCTTCAGCGTCTTTCACTCACAGATCTGAAGAAAGTCAAATAATTAAAAGTTAATTATAAACACAACAACATGTTATTATATTAAAAACATGCTGTCCCTTTCTTCCCCTCTCTCTCCAGTATTTGTGTGAGTGTCAGTTCGATGACAATGTTAAGTTCAAAACGGCCATCAACGAGGAGGACCCGGATAAGATGCGTCTGCAGCCGATCGGCCGCGATAAAGACGGTCAGATGTACTGGTTCCAACTCGACCAGAGCGACAACGTGCGGCTGTACATCGAGGAGCAGGACGACCTGGACGGATCCTCCTGGAAGTGCATCGTCAAGTAAGCACAGAAAAGACTTATTGAGGAACACATACACAGCATGAAATGTGAGAACAATTAGAGTTTAGAGCAGCGGTTTCCACTCAGGGCCTACTTAAAGGTAGGGTAGGTAAGAATGGAGAAACCAACTCGAGTGGGCTAGAACTTGAAAATATGCAGCTGAAAAAAATCTGCCCCCGACATACAAAATAATAGCAATGTTAAAACGAAGTAAACTGGATATAAACTCTCCAAACAGGCGAAAACCTAC
>NW_011363052.1:9052-19705 GCF_000735185.1 Notothenia coriiceps | reverse complement strand
GAACTCTTGGGGTTGATGTATTGTCTGTCTCTGTGTGGTATGATGGATGGATGGATAGATAGGTAGATGGATGGATATATAGATAGATGGATAGATAGATAGGTATGATGGATGGATAGATAGAAAGATGGATAGGTAGATGGATGGATGGATATATAGATAGATAAATAGATAGATAGATAGATAGATAGATAGATAGATAGATAGATAGATAGATAGATAGATAGATAGATAGATAGATAGATAGGTAGATGGATGGATGGATATATAGATGGATAGGTAGATGGATGGATAGATAGATAGATAGGTAGATGGATGGATGGATATATAGATGGATAGGTAGATGGATGGATAGATAGATAAATATATAGGTAGATGGATGGATGGATATATAGATAGATGGATAGATAGATAGGTATGATGGATGGATAGATAGGTATGATGGATGGATAGATAGATAGATAGATAGATAGATGGATAGATAGATGGATGGATGGATGTCACCCATGTTTTAAAGAAACAATGGTTGGTAGTGAAATTACGTATTAAATATAAATCAGGCTCTAAAAACGTTATTCTAGATCTCCACTCTGACTCCTGATCAGGATGGCTCACATGTCTCATGAGGCACAAGACAAACAAAGGACCTTGGTTTTCTGCTGCTGGTGTTTGTCCTTTCTCTTCTCCTGTCTGTCATTGTGGCGGTGCATCCTTCCTGGAGGGGACGGGGTCAGATTGTGTTCCAGGATCAGGACTCGTCTTCCTGGAGGTGGTTGTTTGGGAGGGGATCGTGACTCCTGACGAAGCCCAGACTCCCTCGTGGGCCGAGATAACTCGGAGGAAAAGGAGGGATCTGAGCTCTCTTTGATAAGGCTCTGAATGCGTGACAACAAGGTTGAAACAGCCGAACACCGCACTATCTGTTAGCAGCATAATGCACAAGCACTTTTTGAAACCAAGTTCACAGATTGCTTGTTGTCTTCCAAGAATTCAAGTAAAAAACAAAAAACATAATTTATTTTCTCAGACTATTTGTGTATATTTCTTTAAAAATAACATTTAAAACCAGCTTTAGGTTTATTCCTTATTTTTTCTTTATCAGGCAAAGAAAATTGAAAAAAATAGATTTATTTTAAACTTTGCATTTTGAAAACAAAGTCAAAATGTCCTGGCCAAAGTCAATCTTTGAGAAAACAAGTCAATCAATATCTCTCTTTCTTTTTTTGCAAGTCAAAATGTTAATCATCAACTATATAGACTTAAATTATCAATTTGACTTTATTCTTTAAATACAAAATGATTAAAAAAAAACATCCTTCTTCACAGCTTTTTTCCTTGGCCCTTATAATGTTCGGCAAAATTCATTTTTTAAGCAAGTCAAGTTTTCCTTCATAAATCACAGATGCAAAAAAATGTCATCCAAGAGGAAAAAGAGGGTTCAACCTCTGAGGAACATGATTGTCTGTACAAAGTGTGAATGCATTTGTTGTTAGAAATTTTTTTATTTTCTGTAATATTCCATTTTACAATTTTGAAACATGTGAGAAGAAGAGCGAGCCATAGGCAGAGAGTACCTTACGCTGTAATGTTAATGTTTGGTGTGCAGTTTGTGATAAACCAACAATTTGATTAGATGGAAAAAATGAATGTACTGTAGCGCTGTTTCATTTGTGCTCCACTAAAGCCAGTTCCTGAAAGGCCTTTTCTCAATGATCATCAAGTGGGAAGAAAAAGCCTGGCCTGCAGAGTTAAAATGTGGATGTTGGGACATGATTAGGCAGATGTTTAACCAGCCGGGAAACTCCTACCTCAGAGCCTGAGTGGAGGTCTGCTCTGCTCTCTCATTCCCACTCATTTCTCACATGCTGGATTTTTCACTGGTCAAAGAGGGTAATTGTGGAGGAGTTGGAGCTTTGAGGGCGAAACAGAGGGTGCAGGTCAACATCTAATCTCTATGAACAGAGGGCACTACCACCACACACTGACCCCCCACTCCCCCTCCTTTCACCTCATCTAACCCTTGCATTAACTCTGTGACAGGGTTAAAAACCACCCTCACACCATGGCAACATACACATTCCTGCAATGAGAGGGTGCAAAGAGAAGATCAGATCATTTTTTTATTGATAGATAAAATACAAAAATTGATTTAAATAGCAATGAATGCCTTGTGTTAAAATGACAAAAGTGCAATCATTCTTTTGTTATACATCCTAACACCACTAGGAGGGGCTCACTGCTTTTTGTCTGCCATCTGGTTTTCCCCTGAAGTCTTAAATGATCTCTTTTGGGAACTGTATAACAAAAAAAGCTAAATTACAGTAACTACAAAAGTTACTACAACTGTGGTCACGAACATTACCCGGGAAAAATATAGACATAACGCTAGAGATCGGAGAACCAATCAAATCATGTAGTTAAGTGATGCTCTGAGTAAAAGAACTGCATTCAACATTTTACTCAAGTAAAAGTACAAAAGTATTGGCATCAAAATATAATTAAGGTACCAAAATAAGTTTTTTTTAAAAAGGTACTCATTCTGCAGATTGGTCCATTTCAGAATAATATATATGATATGTTTTATAATGATTGATATTAAAGTGTTATGCAGCTAGTTTGAATGACTTTGTATACTGCAGGGTAGCTTGTGAATTTACTCCAGGTGGAACTAAAGTCTGATTATATTTCACATAATTAATCCAAATATGGGAAGTAACTAAAGGTATTCAAAAAATGTAGTGGAGTAAAAGTACACGGTTTACCTCTGAATTGTAGTGGAGTAGAAGTACAAATTAGCAAACAATTAAAAAGTGCAAAAGTCTTTCAAATGTTTAAATACACCACTGCGCAATGCTTTGACTACCAACAATACTGAATCATGTATCGTGTTCACTTTCACTTTCTACTAAAAATTATAAAAGCGATCTATTTCTCTGCCATCAACAATCATCTCTGTTTTCCCGTCTTTCTCACTGTAGGTTTCCCATCCAAAATCCCTCAGATAACATTGCTCTTAAAGGTGGTGTAGGTCATTCACTTCAGAAACACTTTTTGTTATATTCCATGGAATAACATCCCGATAGCAATGAATACATTAAATGCTTTGAAAATAAAAAGCACGACCAATTATTTTTGCCGGCCCGGCTAAAGTAACTGGCTGGCCTAACTGCCTGTCAGCCTTCCATCTGTGCACAAACTTATCTCGTGCCCTGATTGGTCATGTGCGCGTTCGTGTGTGTTGGAGGAGGGGCTCTGTAAGGAAGTCTGAAGGAAGGGGTAGATTTTTTCCGGTTGTGTACTTTCAAATTCCAGCGCACACAAGCTGGTTTCTCCGAAGGTATTTAAGTTAAAAAGTTATCTTCCTTTAGCTCTCGCGATACCATTAATTACAAAAGTCAGATGCATGGGCCTTTTTTGTTATTCATCTTGAATCTTTGACATCACAATCATTTAAAAGCAGGCGTTGTTCGTTTAGTCCGATTTTAAAAACAATTGAAAATCCTGGGCTACTTCTCAATGTCAAGGAAGGATCCTTCAGAGCCTCTATTTCAAGGATGCTACGTCATCGAATCCCGCCGAAGGACTGTTCCAATGTACAGGATCCTTGGAATTATACCAAGGACTGAGTCCTTCGTTGCAGGAAATTTCAAGGCTGCATGTGTATCCCATAGGTGTATCCTCTGCGGTCTTAAATGACCCACAATTCTTTGCGCACAGACCAATTACCACGGACTGGCACGGTGGCATTAATAATGCAGTAATGATGGGCCTGCACAACATAAGAATAGAGGGCGGTTTCAGTTTACTTGACAATTGATAATTGTTAATGGTTAATGGTTATTATTTTTTAAATCTGCAATTTGCTTGTGTGTATGTTTACATTATTAAAAATACAATTTAAATGTGATTACACATGTTCTCCGCATCAATAAGTGTTAGAACGACTACATGCACAAATATGCAAAATTGACACGGGAGAAAAGGGTTGCTTGATTATTGTGCGGGAAGCAGGAAATAGAGGGAATAGAAAGGGGTGTCTACCAAAGGTGATTTAAACCATCATGACAACTCACAAACTAACTATGGGGTAATTATGGATGCTTAATTTACTTGATTTACATTAGGGAATAAAACTCTTATGGAAGGCAAGCGGGAAGATTTATTTGACTAGAAAATCCTCCTCCTCCGAGCATACAGACGCCGACGATACTCCTGCTCTATCTCTTCCTCCATCTCAACAAATTGATGGATAAAAGACAACAACAAAAACGTGTCCATCCGATCTTCGCAAATCAGTTATGAGTCTTCAAAAAAATCGTGCTCAATAAGGCAGGGCCTCTCATATGACGCACACCTGCACACTTGTTAGCCTGTTCCATTCTTCGTTCTCCGAATGCTAGGAAGGATTCTTGCCTAGCCTCTGAAGGACCTGACTCGGAAGGACATGTCCAACCAAAGAAGTATCGTCGACTTTGAGAAACGGCACTGACGTCACTTATTTCCAGCTGAGAGAAGACGTGCCGAAAGGTGACTTCGTTGCCTAGCAACGTTTACCGAGTTTGAACGTTGTTCTGGTGGAAGGGGCTTATGGAACGTTCATTTCCTTTGATATGACGTCATTCGACGTCATCTCTAGAGCCTTGAACTATCCAATGCCGTAGAATTCTTATTGGAAGGCTTTGATAGGACTAATTCCAGCTCACAAACTCATTGCAGTTTGACACAGACGGTAGTGAAAGCTAACACAGGGAGTCAATAGAGATTTTATTACTATAATATTACAGCAACAGAGACAATGGCCGGACTTGAAATAGTACAGACAGAGGAGATGCCGAAGGTCAGGATCGATAATATTCATCCAGTGATCAAAGCTTTTATTGGAAATGTAACAGTGAAACAGTGGGCATTACTGAAAGTGGGCACCCCCGATGACACCACTCAAGTTTTGTTGGCAGAGATGTTTATGAACATTGTAACAGCCTTGAGAGAAGCCTTCTTGCAAGCTTTTAGAAGCATGGACGTTGTTGTGTCAGAGAACTGTGTTAAGGCCACTCTTGGGGACACAATCCCTGAGAGTTTTGCTGAGGTTCTGAAAGTAGATGACCAATTTCAGTGTGCCAGCTCCAAGCTGCTGTCAGACATGGTCATTAGAGAGGTTACAGATAGTGTCAACTCTGCCTTCTCCACCACTAACAGCAGTGCAGAGACTGTGATATATCAGCGAATGACACCCCCCAGCAGACTTAACGCGATGATTGGTCATGCATGCAAAATGCTAAAAGTATTGGCGACCGAGATGAAACATTATTCCCCACATAAACCACCTAGGGCGTGTAATAGCACCCAGGAAAGCGCCCCGGAAAGTGAAAAGGAAGGTGATCCTGAGTCATCAGTCAATGAGGAAGCCTCTCAGTCACCAGTTAGTGTATCGCCAGAGGACACTGCTACTGCACTTATTGAAAATATTGGAGAGATAATCAGTAAAGAGGCAGGCAATATTATCATACCTTTGTTGGATATGGATGAGTTTGAACAGATGAGCAGTTGTTCAACCTATGTTGGTTATCAAACGAGAATCACTGAAGAGTTTTTCAAGTTTACTGGAAAGAAAGAGTGGCGTGTTGAAAGACTGTGGAGAAATACTAAGACTTTTTTGGTAAAGTGCTTTGCCAAAGCGTGGATGCTTCGTTTGGTGTCCCAAGTGAAGGCTGTATTCCACCTGGGCTCAAATGTTAAAGGCACAGAGGTCCTACTTGCTATTCTTGATGATTTTCTTCCAGGAGAGGACCATGAAGAACTGGAGTTTGGAAATGCTGAGATGGGTGTGGTTCAGAAGTTTAGGGACATTTCCAGAGCTAACGTTGTGATAAACACACAGGAACTCACTGATCTCCTTTACAGTCACTGTGCAGTGGGGTTGGAGATTATCCCAGAACAAATCAGAGGGAGTGAATCTAACCAGACTGTTTCAGTTCAGTCACATGCAGGCTTGTACGCTGACATTCAGACCAGAGTGTGGGGTTTCCTGGGAGTGATGAGCTGGTGGCTGAACAATCAAGTCGGCAGCCACAGTGACAGAATGAATATGGCTATAATGGCATCTGAGCCATTGGCACTGGTACCAGAGGTCATCGAGGTGTCTGACTCAGTATGTGAGGAGACAATTGATGAACCTACGCAGGATGCAACATTGTACAATGAGAATATCAACATTGTTGTGCTATTCGTCGTTCAGAAGCTGGTTTCGCGGATTTTCGAGAAAACAAAAGTGAACGGGAACTTTTCAAATCCAGAGGAAATCATTGATCGTCTATATCAAAGTACATTGGCCAAAGTTGAGGGTCAAGACATAACAATTACCGAAACAAATTTAAAAAACCTTCACAAGGTGGTTGTGCGGGACCTTTGTAAGACGTGGAGCTCCGCAGATATGGTGTTGGCCTCCATGAAACTAGGGGACAGAGAACTTGACGAAATGATATCCATAACTCTCAAAACTCACCTCGTCACACCGTTAAAAGAGCGCGGCCGCATCTGCAGGTTTTTCTCTTCTGTGGGAAGAGCAATCTCCAACATCTGCAAATGCAGACATGATGGTTAATGGGTGAGACATTGTCTCCCGTTCTCATTTAGGGTTTTCAGCCGGTTAGCTGGTTTCCCCGCATTCAGTAGATATATGAAATGAAAAACAGGTGGGGGGGGGTAATCAACTTCAATTAACAAATATCGATGTTTTCCGTAAAGATGAATACAATGAAGAGCTCTAGTCCTGCCTCACATCCATGCCGTCTCCTCCACTTTGCTCTGCCTTATCCCATAAAGGGACTTAATGCAGCCAGCTTTACCTGGATGTGGGGCAGGACTCAAGCCCGCAGAGCTAGACGCACAACTAAAAGGCGAGGGTTCGATTCCCAGTACTGATCCTTTTAGATTTTAGATTGTTTTTTGTTTTCTAAGCTTCATGTAGGGTTTTCCCCTGGTGCGCAGGTTTTCCCACGATCTGTTCAACAGTCTAAAAAAATAGGGTATTCATCTTTAAGGAAAAAAGGAAAAGGATATAATCTTAACCGTCAAACAGTTCAAAATGTAGCCGCATCTGCAGCTTGTTCTCATCTGTTGGCAAACCATCTCCAACATGGATGCAGGTGTACGTAGTTGAGGCATTTTCTTCTGTTTCATAAAGGGTTTCCTCCGGATGCGCTGGTTATCCCAACAAAAAAAAAAACACCACAGTATTCATCTTTAATGAAACTGAAATATATGTAATCTTAACTGTGAAATAGCCGCATCTCCAGGGTGCTTTTCCCACTTTAAGTTGTTATACAAAATAAAAATGGGGTATTAATCATCCCAAAATAATTGATGTTTTTTTCCTTCAAAACTATATGATTTAGAGCTCGAGTCCTACCTGAAGTCCATAAAGGGACAGAGAATGATGGAAGAGGTGTCAGGGTTTACTCTTATTATCAACTCATTGTCGATCAATAACATAACATTAAGATAAAAAAACATCTATTTGTATCTCCTAATATTTGTTGTAAGGGTTGAAAATATACAATTCAGGCTATTCTACTGATTCAGTTTCACTCAGGAATTTCACCTTAAATGAAAGTACAATGAACATTAGATTAGATTATTTTTATGTTTGCATTTATTTCACCCAATACATTTACACATGACTAAATTCAACTTTGAGAGCTCCCAATTGCTCCAATAAGGCATCCATGTCAGAAGGTCTCCTTATAGACACATGCATTTTCAAGCATTAGGACTGTTAATGTATTATCTTTTTGATTTATACACGGCATCTACTGTATTGCACCTCTGTCCGTCCTGGGAGAGGGATCCTCCTCTGTTGCTCTCATCGAGGTTTCTTCCATTTTTCCCCATTAACTGTGGGGATTCTTTGGAAGTTTTTCCTTGTCCGATGTGAGGGTCCAAGGACAGAGGGTGATGTATTCATATTCTGTACAAACTCTTAAGTTAACTGAGACTAATGTAACATTTGTGATATTGGGCTATATAAATAAACATTGATTGATTGATTGATAAAATAATATTAATCAGTTTCACAAACCATTTACAACACATACAATCTCCATATATGTCTTAATGTCAGTATACACCAATTCACCAAGTCTCCTGTTTACAGTGAGCAGCACCTTAAAGTAACATTAAACATACAATATATATGTTTCAACAAAGAGATTTTATTTTCAGTCCATCCAGCTTACACACTTATTGGTACATAAAAACAAATCTCAAGAACCAATTCATGAAAACTTGTATTGAGTCACAATACCAGATTATGTAGAAACAATTACAGTATGCCTGAATAGCAATACTTGCTCGAGAGAATTTGCATATTTAAAATGAGAGAATTGTATTTGAAAGATCAGTATAACTCATTTTGATTGACATGTCTTGAACACCAGTGGTTTAATTCAAGATAAACACACATTTACATATTATTTCTGCGTGAAAGCAACAGAACACTCATATATTGTATAGCCGACTGTGAAAAGTCAATGTATAAAAGCATAAATATCTGTTTCAGCGATAACATATCGCTCTACCAGAACAAATAAATCAGTTGATGCAGGTTTAAGAAGTTGTGTGAAGTGTTTTATGTTAGGTCAGGGGGACTGAATATAGCAGGGAGGTTAAGCTGTCGTCTGAAATGGATGGTGGTCAATGAAGGGTCTTGTTTTGCTTACCAAGGGGTCCTCACCACTGGGTAGACCAGTTAACCCTTTTAAAATATGGCCCACATTATATTATAAGAGTTGTCTTTAGCATAGAATGTATGAACCAATGGATGACATAGTGCCTCTCTAAAAGTAAGGCCAACAAATCTGACAGTAATGTAAACAGCGCTGTCAGCAGATGGCGTGTATTAAAACATGCCTAAATAATTATACAATATAGAGATATATAATGGTTATTTTTCTTTTCACAACAGCTACCGTTGTGTTAACAGCAGTTTAGTAGCAGCTACATGGCTTGTGCTGTGTTCACACAATGAGCAACACAAGTCATGTTTAATGGTGTCAATCTGTTAAAACATTGTAATGCGTTAATCACAATTATAATCTTTGAATAATAGTTTTTACAGCTATATCTGGGGAGAACACGTTAAAGGATGTAAACTGGTAAGATAAATCAGAGGGTAGATTTACTACGTTATAACATGATCTCTGAATTATTGGCTTGAAATCTGCCAATTTTCAGACACTTAGATAAAGCATTGACAAAGCCACTATCATGCAGAGCCACAATGACCCCCCTCTGTTTAATGTGCGCGACAGTACCCAATGTAAATGAAGTGCCAGTGTATACCCAGAATTATTTGTTGTCCCGGGTTGGGAGGGTTCCTTTAAAAATGGAATCGATACAATTACCTGTAAAAAAAAAAGTAATCAGTAACCTAGAGTATCAAAATAAGTAACTGTTTTCTTTCAGTTACTTTTGGATTACGTCAATACCAAATGTAATGCAAATGAATAAAAAAAATAATAATAATAACAATAAGATGTGTACTGTATGTAAGACAACAGAACAATGTGACCTAAGGAAAGAAGAAACCAAGATGTTTAGTATTTAGTACGTCCTCTTTTATTTATAGGAAAAGCATCCTTTCATGAAGCATATTCAGGCAGTAGCCTACACAGAAACACATGAGCACATACGACAGTTTAAAAGCACACAGTTAAGCTCACACACACTATTTTATGAACATATAAGTTCACCTACTGAATTAAAAACAGAAGAAATGAACCAAAGAAAGTGAAAACCATGAAGCAGATTCAGGCAGTAGGCGTATAGTTGCATTATATCAGTCTAAGCCTCCAGAACAGTATAGCTTACATAGAAGAACTGCTCGTAATCCCCATTTTTTTAATAAATGTAACAGTAATCTAATTACGTATTTTTATAATGTAACTGTAGGGGAATTACAGTTACCTTCTTGTTGTACCCTGATTATGTATTCCTCATCTGTTACTCCCCAAGCCTGAAGTTGTTGTATGGGCGTTGTCACAGCTATTGGGTCTATATCCTGTATGCGCACAATCCAAGAGAGAGAGTCCGGACCAACTCCAGCAGTGTTCTGGCCTCAGGTTTTGGTATATCGACTCATACAGAGTGGATAGCAGAGACATTTTGATTGAACGGTCGCCCAAAAGAGTGGAGGAGTTCCTCGAAGAGGCCAAGACACGGCTCAGAGAGGAAGGAAGAGTTGATTTGACACAGTTAACCTGGAAAACCTGCTCTCAGATCTGAGGGCTATAACTGTCAGAATGGAACAGAGTGAGTGAGATGTGTTTTCAGCTGGCTGCCAAATGTCAGGACGTTACTCTTCCTCTGAGTTGTTTCTTGCCCTTGCCTTGCAGAAAGCTTAAAGTTCCCCAGCAGATATCCCAGCATGCAACAAGACAACACACAGCCACAAAGGAGCTCTATTTGAAAACAATTCAACATTACAATGCCTGCCGTCATCCAACAAACATGTGTCTATTGTGTCAGGAGCCCCCGCAGCCGCTATGTAAACATCCCCTCTGCATCCAATCAGGACTATATTCAGACTGCAGCAGGAAGTGATTTCATTTCCAACATCCGCTGCAGCCTTCCTCTCTCAGGTGGGGAACGTTCCTC
>NW_011363052.1:0-9007 GCF_000735185.1 Notothenia coriiceps | reverse complement strand
TGCATGGCAATCTGTGGATCATCCGTGGCCATTCCGGAGCTTCGCCCCTCCTTTGCTTCTGAATACCAGCCGTCTTTGCATACTCGCGTATTAACGGGCGTAAACACGTATCTACCAGGCGCTTCTACCTCCGGGGAGTCGTTCCGCTCCCGGTGCGTCAGACGAGCACTAGACGCACGTCCTCCGCCAGGGACCAATGTTGTTTTATACTATCTTATGTAGCGGCCTATTGATATCGCTCTCCTCAGAACCTAAAAAATGAAGAAAATGGATTTACAGATTTTCTAATCGAATTATTTTTAGTAGTACACGTCTTACCGATAAACCTTTTTATGTAATGGATATAGTTAGTTATACATTAACCCTAATTAACATTATAACTACGTCGATGAATTCGCCTCCTAGATTAATTATTCAACATATTCGTCTCATAAAATTAGGTATAATTTGTAGTATTAAGTTCATCAATAAAGTATAAACATACTTGGACGTTCCATTGAGTAAACATTTGTGTTATATCTGCTTCACCACCGCTTCATTAGCTGTATCGTGCGGGTGACATACAACGAAACACAGTGACGAATGACGCTCGCCTAGAAACGACTACGTCAAAATTCTACGAACATTTCACGCGACCATCACGAAGGTGGTGACCGAAGTTTTGCCAGATTTTGACCTACGGTGGGTAGATCGACAGATTTTATGCTTGGAAAAACGTATCGCTGTGGTTCGAGAGTGCGACTGAGAGAGTCGAGGTAAGCTAAAAACAATTCTACACGATATGTCACGGATATAGACAACCAGGTAGTTATAAAATCTTTCACTAATATCGCGGGTAGAGAAACACGTATGCAGACGCTGACGTTCGAGTTCGGACACCCGGACGTCGTCACGGTGTGCTAATCATACAACCCCTTGTACCGGGACTCGGCTGACGCGGTGGAGGCCGAAATGCGGGCGATGTATTGCTCGTGGTAGTGTTCAATGAGGTTACTCCCAGAATCTCGTCTTTTAGGACACAGTTTACGTCCGCGAGGTCTCGTCTGTTGTAAACACTGTTATGAACTCGTCAATCTAGTACGATAACGAGATCTCAGTCATTTTTACAAACTAATCGAAACAGAGTATACGCCCGTTGACTCGGGATTACCATATATAGTTCGTCGAGAAAACGCAAGTTTGACCACTGAAGTAGGTCGTAATGTGACGTAAACCCTCACGTGACATGATAAAAAAGTTTGTCAAAAGAAAAGTAAAGAAGTCTTTATACCAAGAAATACAAAGTCGTGTACGTTGTAACCTTTACGATTTTAAGAGGGGTATAGCTCAGGAAAATTAAGAAGCGTTAAGTTAGAGGACAAGCTTCGGTATACGTCCTGCCACCCAAATCGGAGGAACATGCGGCACCGCTTATGCGCTCGAATCACCGGAAGACAAGTCTGACCTGATAATTAATATCTGACAGTGATTTCCAGGTGAAACGGAAAGTTCTTACGACGACGACGATCACTCGGAACCATGCGTACAAGTTTATGAAAAAAGACTCACCGCGCAAGACAAAATAGTAATAGACTTCCGTCTACTCCATATGGACACGTATTTTGGGTGAAGAAACTCAAAGGGGCTGAACAGAAGAGACGGGGGTTCCAGGGGGAGGCGGAATGTCAACACGTTAGGGTTGGACCTAAGAAGGGATGTTCTCGGTCCCTATAATGTCAGACGAAGTGAAAATCCGACTCGGAAGACAGGTTTGTCCAGCACGCGTAGGGTAGGCCGCACTGCACAAGCGACTGCAGGTGTGAGAAGCTGCGAGTTACGCGAGAGGAGAGGATGACTTAGAGGACGACATTCGGGTCGACTACAGGCGCAAGGCGAGCGGAAACGAGGCCGACAACATGGCCGATCAACTACGGTCCCATGGGTGGGCACGACAACCACAGGTGGACCGGCGCGGCTGCATCGACCGAGGACAAGGCCGACCGCCAACCGCACACTTGAGACTGGGCCGACTCGACGGTGTCTCCACTCACGGTTCGAGGACGGGCCGAGACGGTATCCCGACGAGCCAATCGATCGACGTGATCTGAAACAATCGAACGCAATGCACGCGATTACAAGGGACGGAGGACCAAAACACTGGTAGTTGACTACTAGGCGGCGACGTCGGACGGGAGCAGGACAACCACCTCCCCGAAATACCGCACTACCGACGCAAAAACTCCTCACAGACTATACACGTCGATAACCGTCGAGATACATGGAGAAGGAAGCAAAAACTTCTTTCTGGTTCATCTATAACATTGACAAGAATTACTCACGTTACTTATAAGAGTTCTACACAAATATCTTATAATTTAATGTATTTTAGATCTTATAGTTTTATGTTATGAAGGTTAACAGATGAGTTCGTGAACTCGTCGCGTGCTTCAACGGAGACGCTTTCCATTCACTTTGAATGGGGTGACGTCAAGCTTTGCCAAACTGCATTGTGGTTCCCTCGCGTCGCTTTGCCTCCGTTGCTCACGCTGAAAGTTGAGAAAAGTTCAACTGTTCAAGCGTCGACAGAAGCGCCAGCCAATCAAATCATATGCCAGTATAAGTGCTAGCATGCTGGTGTGTCCAGGGGCGGAAGATGAATGTGATTGGTTGTTGGTCGAGCGGCAGACACGCCCACCGGCAAGCTTCAACGCGACGCAACAGTGTGGACGATACGTAACAGCTCCGGCGATCGACTAGCGCACCCCCCCCCCGTCAACGTTCGCGACACATGTGTGACCCGGAGGGCCTCATGAAACACCCTTGCGTGGGGCCACAAGTTGGCCAAGGGCGGCCCTGGTCGGAACAGTATGAATAACCTAAATGCCTCTTGGTGTTACAGACATTTGTGATTATTAAACTTGAACCAACATGCATAATATCCACTGAGGACCTGTCCCGTTTGCAAACACATTTACCTTCCCTGATTACAAGAGAAGTATGATGTTGAGCAGAGGAACCTGCAGGGAGATGAGAACCTGACCGAAAATAAAGAGCGACATGCTTGGCTGAGAGCCGTAAAACCTTATGAGAGCTATACGTTTCAACCTGGAGCAAAGCCAGAAAACATTATTAAATTGTAAGGTAAAACATACTCACTGGATAAATGTGTGACACTCAAGGTCTGCTAATCAATCCAGTATGTTTGCTGTTTTAAGAAAATGCCTGAAAACATGACAAATTCCACTTTAAATCAACGAGCTGTGACCGCAATGAAGAGAAACACTATGGAAATGCATTACAAGCATATAAAACATGATTGATAGCTGGTTTTATGGCTAAATTGCTAAAGGAGATGTAAAAAAATGTGTTTGATTTCTTCACATGACTCTAGTCTGCGAGGCGCCGTGAGGTCACAAGAGCACATTTGACAAACCAAACAAAGACTGCAAAAAGGGTTTCAAGGTGGCAGCCGAGGCAAAAAGGTTGTTTTTATTAGGAGCAGTGAAAGGACAGGGACAGGCAAACACACCTGTGGGGACCCTCAAGGTTCAGTCTGTGTGTATAGTGTCCTTCTGCTCTAAAAGCTACACAAACACAGGGAGTGGGGTCACAGATCAAACTTCAAACAGGTGTTTCAAGGGGCAATTTAGGCAGAGACACAACTACGCTGTTACAAATTGGCACAACAATAAACAGAGATGACTTGCATTTTAAACTAGATTGTAGAATGTGCGATTATATTAAGTAATGTGAATAAATATGATCTATGACGTGATCAGACTCTCTATCTGCCATCTGGAGTCCCTGCTGGGAGCGGGGCTTGGGAACAACCTGCCACAGACAGTGAAGTGAGGGATGAAGTGAGGGGAACCCAAAATAAATGAGAGGAGGAAGTGACAGCAGCTGGGGGGGGGGTTAGAAAACAAAAAACAAAGGGCTTGTTTTACACCCACCTGCTCCACCGGCTGTCTTTTATCAGCGACTGACAGAACAATCTAGGGATGGCATTGACAGAAGTATCCTAAATGAAGTGAGTGCTGCAGGGATTAAGTATTGTTCAGGTCAATTAGGGAGTAGTATGCCCCGCCCTTGGCATTAAACTAATGGGATATTGGGTTATTGCACAAGATAAATAAAGCTAATGATACTTGAAGGTTGTTTAACAAGTAATTGTCACTTTTAAGTAGTTCACTTTTTTATTTTGAGGGTTTTTTGTAGTTTATATATTAATATTTTCTTCGCTTTTATCCATGTATTGTATTTACTTTATTTATTTTTAATGGAATTTTACTAAAGCCTTCATTTTTCTACTCATGTGTACATTTATTTTTCAGGTTGTTTTTTCATAATCTAGATTTTATGCCATTTGATGTCTGAAAATGAAATCCCCATCCCACTAAAAGCTGCAGAGTGACATGAGGGATTTGAAAGTCACACCAAAGTCTCAGAGTTCATTTCTTCAAGTTTTCTGACAAAGATGGAGAGGGGTAGGTAGTTATAGCCAAATGCAGCCTTTAAACCTCGCAACTCTGGGAATCATTTTCATTTCTCTTTCACTCTTTGACCGGACCCCCCCTCCTCACACACACACACACACACACACACACACACACACACACACACACACACACACACACACACACACACACACAGATAATACATTCTGTTACAGAGAGGAGTCACACACACCGAGTGCTGATTGAACTGAGAAAGTGACAGACATGCTGATAAGAGCTGATACCAAGGATGGTGATCAGTGGTCACACACCATCTGTACAAGTGTGTGTGTGTGTGTGTGTGTGTGTGTGTGTGTGTGTGTGTGTGTGTGTGTGTTCCTGTTTAAACTCACCATCCCCCTACTGATATGATTTACTGCCACACACACACCAGCAGTGAAAAGTAAGAAAGTGGTGAACTAACCTGCAATGGACATACTTTATGAGAGTATTTCCTTGTATGCCACTCTACATCTCACAGTCAAATATTGTACTCTTTACCTCTTTACTTTTCAAATGTTCTACTCTTTCAGACAAAAAATTTTTACTAAGACAAAAGAGGCAATACCATTATCTAATAATAAATGCCAACACAATCCTTATATTAGGGTAAAAATGATTTGCTAAATGTAGTTGGTTAATGTACTTTTTATAATGCTGTTTAATAATCTACATCAATACTTAACCTTTTAAATTGATTATATTTTGTATTATTAATCTGAATCTGTAAAGTAACTTAAATCATCAAATAAATGTAGTTGATACAAAAAAAGAATCCTTTCCCTTTGGAGATGGAGTTAAGTCAAGTATAAAAACTAAAAAGTACAACTAGGATTACCTTTCAAATGTACTTAAGTTGAGGTTAATATATTAAGTGACTTCCCACCCTGTTAATTTGATGAAGGTAATGATTTAGTATAACTGAGTTAGCCGACAGCTGAGCAGCAGCTTTGTGACGGCGACATCCAAAATCATGTCGTCGTCCCCCTGTGCCGCCGTTAGCCTTTTCATCTGAGCGCCTGTTCATTTATCAAGCTGATAAAGCCCTGAGTACAGACTGACAGGCTCTCTGCCAAGACGGATGGGCCTGCAGAGAACTCGTTAAAGGGGGAACCTCACCGCACTCCTCTGGCCAGCAGCAGCATGAGGGGGAGGTCATCGTCCCACACATTAGCAGCCTTTAAATCTTAACCACCAGTCACAAAGCACAACATGCACTCATACCGTTTCTGAGAGGGGAGACTTATGTGTGTGTGACTCAGCAGAGGGGGTTTCCCTGTAAGCCATGTCAGCCCCTTTTGGAGGGTTTCTGTTAGGGAGATGTGTTTTTAGGTGTATACATTACATGCTGGGAAATGGTGCAGATGGTGCCAGTGACAAAGACCCAAGGTGAAGATAGAAATACTAATATCTGCATCATCGGAGCAGGAAATCCTGTCATCGTCAGGCTTTGTTTTGTGACCTTGAATGCAACCTTATCCAGAATCTAATACATTTTTCTTGTTTTCAGAAATAAACTTGAGGCAGGGTGGACCAGCATGTCCATGCACCTCCTGGGGGAATAGACACCAGAGTGATGTGCATGTCATCTCTATTTCACTACACATACACAATCCTATGCACAAAGGTTCCCCCTGCATATATCACAACAGAAGGGGTCTATTTGACACCTTTTCACTGTTAGTAAAACAGCTACAGATCACAGGGCACTGTTACTGCACAAACAGACCGCCCGTTCCGCCTATCTGCATAAAATATGGAGAAAATTCCACACAAATCCGATGCAACCTTCCTTAGTTACAATAAGTAAACACAAACATTATATTTTCATCATCTCCACCATGTTTTCTTCATCGTTTTTCACCAAACATCCCTCTTTAATTTACGTCATCTTTTTGCACTCTCTTCTTCTGCAAAGTTTTCTGACTGGACAAACAGTGCAAGATACAACAATGTGCAAAATGGTGGCTGGAAACATGGTTATAGATTTGCCATCCCACTGCAGCACAGAGTGGTTTCGAAAAAGGGTTTAACAAGTATTTTACATTTAGTCGACATGTTGATATGTTCTACAGTATTTTTGCAGTTGCAGAAGAGGAACTATTTGTTAAGAAGTGCATCATGTTTCAAATGTGTGTCAAATAAATATCATCATGCTGCAGAGATGTCCTGGCTTTAAATAATAATAATAATAATAATAATAATAATAATTCATTGCATTTATTTTAGCGCTTTTACAAGTGCTCAAAGCACTTTATATTACATATTACATATTTCAGACATGTATCAATACTGTGGACTATACCCACAGGAGCAATTTATGGTGAAGTGTCAAGGACACAACGGCATGGTGACTGCAGTGGCGGTCAAGGTGGGATTGAACTGCTCACTGCGCCACAGCGGCCCATACATCTATTCAACAGACTTCAAAAAACATCTTGGTACAGATTCCTGCAAAACTCACACCATTATCAATACCTGACTAGTGCAATTCATGTGAATGCCAAACCAATTTGATTCAGCAAATCAGATATGAACACATAAAAAAACAAAAAACTCTGGGCAAAAATAACACAAAACATGGTTTCTGTAGCGGCCATTTGAACAGTAATGAAACGCATCACTAGCCTTGTTGAAGGTGTGCCCTCTCTGAGTGACATTCTAATATGCTTCTTAATGAAAGTTAATATAATGAAGTAAAAATCCGTCGTAATAATGGGAATCAATTCTTTTTTGTAAATTGTTCAGCTCTATTTTGTCCCACTCCAATCACTGCCCACCTCCATGCCCCCCCCCATCATCTCCTCATCTATCAGCTCCACTCAGATATTATTATAGCGTTAACACAGGGAAGCACCCGTCCACCGGAAGATCTGCTTCTGGAGATTGAGCCGGTAGCTAAATGGTGCTTCCTGTCTCCCACCCCTTATTCCACTTCTAATGTTGCCATTACATCAACATTAAACGTCTCATGCTCCTAAATTATTTTCTGTCCATTGAAACTGTAGATTAGAGCAGTGCTTATATAACCTGCACTGAGAAAACAAGCATGTCATTCATGCGGTAGCAAATGTATTATACAGTCAACCAACTGTACCTGTACAGTGGCTGGGTGGAAGGAATACAGATATGTTCCATTATGGTTTGCATATTTGACTAAAAGAAGTCGTTTGCACGGTGAACATTTGTCACATTGAAATGAATCGTGACAAAATAAACAGTTGAAGGGAGAGCGCAGACTAAACGTAAGACAGCTCTGAGAGAAATACATTTAGCTTACTACTAATACTGCCTTTGCCCGCAATAGTCCCTGCAGCAGAAAGCCGTATGAATGAAAGGTCAAAGGTCACAGCAGGTTTGCATTGAAATAAGCACAAAATACACCCTGACACATGTTACAGATGTATCCTCCACTTCTCACCACCAATACATCTACATGTACGTCAAGGGATGGAGGAGAAATTCAAGTTTGGACCAAACAGGGCGGATAATCACAAGCAGGCTGCTGCGGGCTGAGTGAAGCTCGGACAGTGAGGATCAAAGGAGGGGGACAGTGGGAGATGTTCTCACTCGATGCTGAATGGCGGGGCGGGACACTACAGGGAATAACATCCTTTTCTATCATGCAGCACACAATTTAAAGTTTGGGCTTCTTTGCTTCTATCAGTGGTGGAAAAAAAACAACTTTGTCTAGTTTGTTTGTCACTCTCTCTTCAAAATTCACCAAAAACGATATTAGGGTATATATATCATTCAATGTATTTTTTACCCTACTCATCTGTGGTGTCATTTATTGAACTTTACAATCTTCAAAGGCCGTTTTCTAAACAAAAAAACAGACTCATATTCTGAGCCAGAAATCTCCACTTCAATCACACTTACATGCATCAAGCTTTCCAATTTCACTTGTTTCTATGGTGTTGATATATTATTCATAGACTTGTTACATCAGTTTGATCCTCAAAACAAATCCAAATAGATTTTTGTTGTGGCATTTTATTGCCGTGTATTCTGATCGATGGAGTAATACTAAGACATCTCAAACTCTCTCTATTAAAACATTGTTCAAAATGATCTTTATGCAGGTTATGAGTTGGGGTGTTTCGTTGTGTTATCCATTAGCAAACATTGTGATTGTGTCTCTTCTCAAACAAACTGCAGTGCATGGATTAAAGGTTGGAGCCACAAATCTGCCGCCTTTCTATGCACTGGTCAGGGTGGGCCGGGCGGGGGGGGGCGAGGGGTGAGCGAGTCTGCAGGATTGAGATAAATTCAGAGGGGAGTCGAGAGGAAGTGCTCTCACATCACTTCCTCTCTTTGTTTCAGCCGCTATTTTCAAGGCTTGGAATGTAGATCCTGTCAAGAAGTGAAGGAATTCAAAACAAGTTCATTAACCTCTGCATGGGAGGGGGGGGGCAGTGAGGTGGGAAAGGACTCTGTGTGTGTGTGTGTGTGTGTGTGTGTGTGTGTGTGTGTGTGTGTGTGTGTGTGTGTGTGTGTGTGTGTGTGTGTGTGTGTGTGTGTGTGTGTGT
>NW_011363051.1:0-5095 GCF_000735185.1 Notothenia coriiceps | reverse complement strand
AGTTTTCGTTCTTCGTTCGTTCAACTGAAGTGTTTAAGTTAAGTTTTGCGGTATATTTATAATTTTTGTTTGCATTCCGACCTCAGGAAAAAACTGAAAGTTTTATTTTCATGTTGAGAATACTTCTCCGTAGGCCTGTTTACTTTTGCACTGATATTTAAATATTTAAGTTGGCTTGAGTCTATATGTATTTATTTGTTTGTTTATATAATTTATATTTATTTTACATGTTTAAAAGAAACGAAAAATATAGTTTAAATTTAGTTTTTTAACAGAAGACTGTTTTTGTTTGTTTTATAAAGTTATTGTGTTGGTTTTAAAAGTTCATAAGTTGTGTGATGTTTTTATATGGTGTGTTGTGTTGAAATAAATTAACAAAATGTTAAGACAGTCTCCTTGTTGATTTTTCCAACACATTCAGAATCATAATTTAATTACTTGCCGGTTGCGCGAAAAAGGCGGTTTGTCTCTGCGTGCGCTTTCATTCGCGCCACTGGTCGATCGGTGGTCGACCAGTGGCCTTACCTGACGACCAGTGGTCGACCAGGAAAATCTTTGGTCGGGGGCAGCCCTAATTTGTAACAGAGCAGATGCACAGAAGCCCTTTGTGTTCACAGTATAAACTAGAGCTGGTTCTATCTTCAAAGAGTTGTCTAGAAAATGCAGGCCTTGCCCTTCTTTCAGCTTCCTGTATGAGTCAGGCATGGTGCAAATATAGGTGAGATGTGTCGATAGGCTAGTAGGAAACATGTACTATTAATATATGTATTTACCATTCACAGTAGTGGCAATTTAAAAAAAGTGTGCATATATTTATATTCATTTGGCTTTGACATTATACAGTATATCCCCATATATGATCTGTCGAGAGACATTGTACAGTCACGTAATGTGGCACCATCCTCTGGACAAAGTAGTTGCTGCTGTGGTAAGGATTTAAGAACATCCGTTAGTTAATTTAGTTATGGTCATGTCTTTGTCATCCTCTGCCCTCATTGCTGCTTGTCCTAAAGCACTGATTCAAATTATGTTAAGGTTAACTCTTGCACCACAATTTGTAGGAAAAAATATGAATAGAAGCTGTTGGCTACAAATCATTAGCGACAGCACGTGTTGCACTATTGCAAGGCATTGTTACTTTGCACCCATTTTGAACAGACAACGCATTGCTGGTTTTCATCTGCTTTCAGGTCTGTGGTGCTGAACAAAGACGAGGAGTGAACAAGGAGAAATAGAGGACTCCTATTGGACTTCCTTTGTTTGGTGTGGGGGAGAAGCTGGTATTACCAGCAGAGCAGAAAGTCTGATAAGAACAGAGCTGCCCATTTGTTCTCTGAGGAGGACGAATCAGACCACCTTGGGTCAATACTTCTCTTCTCTGTTTCCTCTCTTCCTGCTGAGAGCCAACAGAAGCTCAGATTGGGAATGGAAGCTTTTCAATTCTTTTTTTTCCCCCCTTCCTGTTCTGTCAGATCACAGGCAGATCAGCCTCAACCCCCAGAGACACAATTACCTGTCTTTCCTATTTCACCTCACCCTCTGCTCCTCCTCCTCCAGCCACTACACAGGCAAGTCAATCTGTGCTAGAGGCTCACAAATCCCCCGTTAGCTTTTTCTTAGAACACCAAACTTCTGCATGCACTATCTGACCCACTCCTGCTTTAGTTCGGTGAGAGGCCCGGCAAGAGGGAGTCACACAAGTCACAAGTCATATCAGTGGCTAAAAACAGACACAGAGCAACATTATCATCCCACTTGAGTCCTGAGAGATACTGCTGTCTGAGTCAGACATGAGCTTGAGACAGAGGACCTCCGGCCGGATGCCCCTGCAGTGAGACACTCCACACCCCCTCAAAGAGAAGCTCAGAGAGGCCACTGCTGGGTCTGTTATATCCCAAAAGGAGTCATTACCCAGAATCCCGCTGAGAGGGAAGAGAGCAGAGCGAGGACCACATAGAGGTCAGGACTCACAAAGCCCTCAGACTTCCTGCTTGGATTCTGATGGATTCTGATGTAAACACTGGTCTTACAAAATAACTGCTGTTACCAATGGTGAAATACGGATGCAGGCTCTCACCTCTTTATCAAATGTTGAAACCAGCCTCTCATTTATCAGTCATGAGGTTTTCTGTTTTTGTTACAAGAAATCCAAATCCCTTTTCTATTAGAACATTGCATTCTGCTTGATATTAATGTATCTTATTAAAATGTTTTACTCAGAGAGACAAACTGCGGACTGGTTTTCAGGTGGAATTGATGAAGGGATAAACAGAGGACTTACACATAAGAAAACATTGGGAATGGGAGCAAATCTAGCAGTCAGGTTTCAAAATTGCGATATCTTATGAGTGATATCTTATGAGTGATATCTTATGATGGACTTCCAGTAAGCAGTGGCTCTGTTTTCAGCCTGCAGGCTTTGTGTCGGTTTGTATCTGTCTAAACATGCACATATAATAAATAAGCCGCAAAAAGAAAAGCAGGTCCAGGTAAACTCAGAGGTACACAGTATGTGAATAGATATACAGTCAGCTGTGTATGTGCACATACTGTATACTGTACTTTATAAAGAAAGAACATCAGTAATGCAATAGGGAGGTCAACTTCACAAAAGAGTACGGTACACAAAAACCTCCAGCAAAAAGCAGTCCTGCAATCACCAGTTTATGGCAGAGATTCTTTGAAACAGCTTTAGATGCACAGGATGTTCATACAAAAACACTGGTGGATACAGCGGTTATCTGAATTTGAACGCAATCTTTTTACTAATAAAACACTGCTGCTAAGTTAATAGAATATTGCTAAACTCGCTCATCAAATGCAAAGCTGCAGGAGATTGTTTTTGGTTTCAAGGTACTTTTGGGTGCACTTCAAGGTATTTCAGGTAAATATGTTGTTTTTCAGGAAGGGTCAAGAGGGGCTCAACTTGTGTAATGCAAGTGTTAGACTGCGAGTCATATACGCTTGAGTAGCTAAATGCTTGCAACCAAATTATTTCCTTTGTTTGCTGCCCTGCTTGTTGCCACAATGCATGTGTCTATGTGAACAGTTTCTATCAATAAAAATGAAAATGCTTAAAGTGAAACGAGGAGGTTGTTTTTGAAAAATTGTTTGGAAGTGATGTTACAATATTGGATGGCCACAAACTAAATGTAATTTTCCTCTAATGCAGTGCAGGGGCTAAGGATTTTTACATATTTTTCAAACCTTGGCACATAGACTGAAATATATGTGTGGCCAGAATCTACTCAGCAAGTTACAACATGTGTTTTTCAATAAACAGACCCGGAGGGAGGGAAAGAAAAATGGTTGAGAATCCTTTCACATGATTTTGACTTGCCAACAAAAGAAACTTTTAAAAAAAAACACATCATGGTGTTTTAAGCACGGTGTGATGGACATGCTGGGGGGGATCACTTGTAATTTACTGCTGTGCTGGTTCTGCTGGGATCACCGCCTCCACTGGCTCCAGTCCAAACCCATCTGAGCCCTTCAAATAAGCTCCTTATTATCGTGTCTGATGGAGAGGAAGGCTCGGGAATTAAAAGCAGAGGAAAAGACTGAACCATGCCATTAAAGGACCAGTGATTAGGAATTAGGGGAACTATTGGCCACATTAGAATCATATGTATTATAATGTTTGATTTGTATCTAATGAACTGATATTAAGAACTGTTAACTAAGAATGAGCCATAGGTACATTAAATCCAACAATTCCTCATGGCAGTTGAAGGAACGGTATAGGAAAAACTGAAATGAAGCGGCTACCAATGTTTTCACTTTATAAGAGAAGGTTTGCTCACATTTGTCTGTTAAATTGAAAGTATATTAGCGTGCTGTTTTCATGATGTTTTCATTTTCTATGATGAAGGCCACCACAAAATGTATCTTTTTATCAGTGTCTTGTAAGAGCACCCAATGAAGCTCTCAGCCACAACATAGACAGAGGCAGTATCATCCCATTCTCCGTATGAATGTGTCTCTGTCAGCAGAATTCAGACAACACATGAGTGTACTGTCTCTGCTTGTTGACACGGAGCAGGACTTCGGTCAACACTGGGCTACTAAAGAGCAGATGTGGCGGTTATTGTCTACCCTGCAGCATACTTTGGATCTTACCATTTTAAAGTCCATGAAATGTCCAAAATAAACGTTATTCTGTGTTAATAAATCGCTTCATCACTTTCCACTGTTTCATTTGACATATCAACATCAATGATTCTTTCCATAAATACCCCCCAAATAACATGAAATGTGTGCCACTTTCCCGTGTTATTCCGCTCCGGTAGCGAAAAGCTTGCCAGCCATTAACCCAGCTGTGTGACATCACACGTGGCAAACACCAGCCTCGTCTGGATTGTTTGTTTTGTATCCTTCCGCTATTTTCGCTCAACATATGTGTAACCGGAACTCGCTAAACTTTTTTTATCTAACAATTCATGATGGGGAAGCGATGTGTAGTTGTGAGCTGTGAATGTTTCCTGATTGCTATAAACATTGATCATGGGTGCTGGAAGATTGTGCACAAAACTCGGGTCAGAATTAAGTTACTATAGGTGTTATGCCAGCTTGAGCTAAATGTCACCAGAGTACAGTGAACTTGCCTAGTGACTGAAATATATAAAAGTTGAAGTGAAATAAGTAAGGCCAAAAATGAATTACGTCTGAATATCTTTATTATTTTTACCACTTTTAATTATTTGTGGGCTCGCACATATACCAAAATAGACTAATGTACACTGCAATAAAGATCAAATGTTACAAGTGAAAAATTAACAAAAGAACCCTTTTTTATTTATCAAACAGTAAATTAATACAATCTTACAAACTTGTGATTTGGAAAATGTTGTTATATTTACATGTTTCTTTGGAAAAATAATATTGTAAATGATGTACTTTGTAAATTATTTACATCATGCGAAACCATTTTAACCAGTTCAGCTGCATGACTTATGTCAAATTACAGATTTGGCCATTGAAATCCCTGATAGCGGCCTCCCGGTTCAGGGTAAGTCTTCCGTATCTCGGTTACAGCACATGCAGGCAGCGGGACTCTGATTTTTGGGCCGAGTACACCCCAGCACCAACGTACAAA
>NW_011363050.1:0-3376 GCF_000735185.1 Notothenia coriiceps | reverse complement strand
ATATAGTATGTGTGTATATAGATATATTTGAACATTGTAATTCTTTGTTATTAGTATTGCTATATCATTGATTTAAATGTGCTGGTAATTAGACTTAGAAAGTGAAAAGAATCACGGAGTAATATCGTTTTTTGACCTTTGAAAATATGTGTTTGTACTGATGTCTTTTGTTTAAGTAAAGAGTCAGAGACGTATTTGTGTTGGAGTCTAGCTTATTGCTACTTGTGGATGTATAAATTTTTTAGATGAGACGGAACTACAATCAGACAAAGGTACCTTCTGTAACAGATGAGTTTTATTATGCAAAAACAACCAATGTTTATACATCCCTTTTGTCCTTTTCAGACATGCTTTTTCTTGGCTAATGACCATGGTCACCTCTCCCCTCACAGCAAACGCCTTTCCTTATTGAATTAATAATTAAGCATCATTAAGGAGCACAGCCTGATGCATACTCCATATAATGTGACATGAAGGTCAAGTTTGCATTCTCTCAGCTGACATGTTTTATGTGTTTTGCAGAACACAGATTTTGGTGAGAAGAACGCTTGTCCTTGTTTTGCCCGAACGTGATAATTGCTGTTCCTTTATCACCGCTCAGGTTCAGATCGGGTCACTTCTGGGTTTATAATGAATCCCTCATTGTTCTCGTTAAACTGTCTCTCCCTCACTGTTCATTCTCTTTCTCTTCTTCATCTGTTTCTGTCTGAGCAGCTCTCTCTCATAAAAGCTCCCCAACACTCTAAGCGTATATAAGATAAGACAAAGATAAGAAGTACTTTATTGATCCCAATTTGGGAAATGTTTGCGTTGCAGCAGCCTAAAAAGACAAAGTATTGTACATTAGGGAAATTGAAAGACTCAAAATAAACAATTAAAAATGTAAACATCTCAAATTGAAATAAAATAGCGTTTAAAAAGTTGAAAATATACATGTTGAAATATATATATAGCTGCATAGCTAGGGGCTGGTTCAAGGTAGCCCTAACTATAAGCTTTATTTAAAAGGAAAGTCTGAAGCCTACTAAATAAAAAACGATGGGATGGTTCCTCCTGAACTCAAGCTAGAAACTGGTTCCACAGAAAAGGAGCTTGATACAAAATGCTTTGGCTCCCATTGTACTTTAAGAGACTCTAGGAACAATTAAAAACTCTGCCATGGAAGTACAAAAAGTAAACCATTGTTGTGGCCGCAAGGTATTCTGGGACAGCATTTCCTCCTTTCCTTTCTTCAATGAAGGTCTAGTGTTTCCTAAGCTAAAGGGGGTGATAAAGGAAGTATTGAAGTTCCTTTTCCTATCATTTGGAGAATTCTAACAGCTCTTATGATGGCTGTTAATTTGTTACCTCTGGGTCATTTCACTCCATTAGGAACCTTCCTAAGCTAAAGGGGTGATAAAGGAAGTATTGAAGTTCCTTTTCCTATCATTTGGAGAATTCTAACAGCTCTTATCATGGCTGTTAATTTGTTACTTCTGGGTCATTTCGCTCAATTAGGAACCTTCTTAAGCGAAACTGACAATTCGACCGCAACCCATTGACTACCTTCAGTATTATGGTGCCTGACCGATAAGGGCTTGTATTCTGCATTTTAAGGTAGCCATGCTGCAGCATTTTATTACAGCCTGATAATAAGGAATTTGCATTATCCAGTCTCTAAGTAACAAAGGCATGGACTAGCTTTCCTACAACATGTTTCGTCAGTATGGGCCTGATTTCTGCGATGTTACCGAAGAAATTGGTTGCAGTGGTAGTTAAAAACATTTCCTGATCAAAGATAATGCCAAAGATAACGATAAAAGAGTCCTTACAGTTTTGCTGGAGGATTACTTCAGATTGGTCTGTTTTTAACATTATTAAGTTTCAAGTCATCGTCATTTTTTTTAATCTGAAACACATTTTTAGTTGAGTTCATTAATTGGTTTCTTAAGGGTTTTATCGATAAACATAATAGCATATCGTCACAGTGAATATTTATTCAGTTCTTCAATTCACCTACAACATTGTGGACTGTATAATAAGAAACGTTCAAAGTGGTTCACCTTCAGCTTAAGTTTTTTGCCGGACAAAGAAAAAAACACTTATTATATATTTATAATCCAGACAAGAGAAAGAGAAATGACAAAACTGTCCGACTGGCGCTGATAAGGTCACCTTAAATTAAAGCATTGTCATACTTTTAAGGAAGATCAACGAACATAAATGTCCGTTTTTTGTTTTTAGCATGTTTACTGACGTTTAAAAAGAGGGTGAAATGTATCCACGACACTGTGTCTCAGGGGATCTTAATATTTAAGAACCTATTAATGTGTTATACCAGATTTAGGGAAATAATCTCAGCTAACTGACGATATAAACCATTTTTACCAAAACAAAACACAAGTCTCATAAGAAGCATCTAAATGACCCCTTAGCGAAAAATGCTAATGGACATTGGCACAGAACTCAAGATAAAAGTACCCTTATTACTTATCGTAGCTGCACATACAAGATATCCGATTAAAGCTGACGTTCCACAGATTAGTTAGGTATATAGTATCATCACTGAGTGATCCGAAATTGCGACAGACATAATAACACGTACCTTTACGGAGCTTCTAGGGAGATCGTCTCACCGTAGCTGTTAATCTGATCAAAAGACGTGTTCAATGGCATTAAAACGAGAAAAAACGCGGATGAATCGGTTAATCCATAGGTTGATAAAGTTTCTGGGCAATAATTTGTTTTATTTATAATCCATCATTCCATTTTTATGTAAAAATCGCAGAGCAAAAGTTAGCTGCTAATGGTAGCCACCAGAGTGGCTGCTGCTTCCGGTCTTGGCTATGCGGCAGTCTAACACACACACATGACCAAATAAGGACTATGTGGGAGTTCCCCTCGATTCCATTGGCTCTGACGGTTAGAAAGAGATGTCACATGTCAAGATCCAGCAAGGGGAGCCAGAGATATGAAAAATCCACCCAAATGGCCCCAGAAGAGGTTTTTTTTTGCTAAATCTGTCTAAAATATCAAATATCACTTGTTTTGCATCAATCTTGATACAGGGTACTTATTATATGTTGTACTTTGGATTTCTAAAGCTTTTAGTCTACTAACCCATCATCCAAGGTTAGTTTTCACTATAAGTACAAAATATTTTTTGGACGGACACTATAATTTACAGTTTTTTACCATGTTCAATCTGAATTTTCTTTAAAATAAAAAACATCTATATTGAATCTGACTTTTCTACATCCAACTGACAGGTTTATCATTACTTTGAGAAAAAAGATTATTAATTTAACCCTTTTAGAAGGGAAGATATGGTCATTTGTTCTGGGAATGTCATTTTCGAACCTGAACCTGAAAAACAGGCTCAGGGTTGAACAGGCTA
>NW_011363049.1:0-2356 GCF_000735185.1 Notothenia coriiceps | reverse complement strand
CCCTATCCCCTGGGTAGACCTAGGACCAGCTCAGGAGGGATTATATCTCTTCGCTGGCCTGGGAGCGCCTTGGGATCCCCCAGTCAGAGCTGGTTGATGTGACCAGGGAAAAGAACGTTTGGGGCTCTCTGCTGGAACTGCTACCTCCGAGACCCGACCACTGATAAGCGGGAGAAGATGGATGGATGCTGGGTTGGAAAAGCTTTCATCAAAAATAAAATTAGAAGTAAAAGAGCGACATAACATCTGAAATCTAGAGATATTCATAATTATAAAAGGTTGTTTCCTTATGATATAGAGACCTGACCTACAGTTCATTTATTCTCGCTATTATAATATCTCCCCTTCCTTGTGTTCTGACCTATGGTTCTGACACGTGGCCTATATGCATGATACATCATAACACACAAGGTATTCTCAAGGATTTTTTTATTTATTCTACATCAAAATAGGTTGAGACCTAGAAAATTCAACCCCAAAAAAAGAAAGAACTAAGCAGGGAAGCTAGGAGAGGGGGAATACGCCTCAATTATTAACCAGGGCCCTCCTCAGTGGGGGGGGGATGGGCATAGAGGGAGAGAAAAACCTGTGTGGGGGAAGAGTGAGATGCACTCGTCGACCACGACGCTGAAGTTGGCTTCCGATTCACGTTAAGGAGGCTTCTAAGAGGTGAGGGCGTGAGGCTCAAGGGGGCCAACTCTGAAGGAACATGCCATGCCTTCATTTCCCTCCCTTTCTGAGGCGTTTCAAAGGAAAGTGTGACGCAGATGAACCCACTTGTCAGCTTCGCTTTATCTCAATCCCTGAGAGGCATGGACTCAGCATAGTGGCCGCTGCCAGCCTGGCGTTGCAGCATGACAAATCGTGAAATAGAAGAAGTACGGAGAAATAGAGGAAGGTGTTGGAGTGAGAGAGAAGAGAGAGTAATTGTTTCACCCACAGTGGTCTCACACCCATACATGAAAATGCTTTTTCTCTGCAGGGTTGACTGTGTCTCGGTTAGATTGTGGAGTGATAAAATCCACATATTGTTTCTCATTGTGCCACCTTCACCTTAATCACAAATATCTCGGGGCAATGTAATCTTGATCTGGAAGTGGCACATTCACAGTGTGCACACCACAGCCTGGGAATAATGTGCAGGTCGTAATTACATCCATTCATGCAGCAGGACGATCACTCTGTGGGGCCTGAAATCATTAGGAGGTTTTTTTTTAATCTACTGCAGTTATTATCGATTGCCTGTATGTTTGCTTCTGTTTCTACAGAAGATGGTTGTTTGCTCCCAGTAAATATTGTCCTTTTTTTCATCCATTTGCTCTTTATTTATCGATGCTGTAGCCTGAAGTGCTGTTCAGGAGTGAAAAATGAAGGCTTCCTTCCTGATTTGATGATGAAATGGGTAGCAGGCGTTTTCAAAAACAAACCAATATGACCATA
This sequence comes from Notothenia coriiceps, assembly GCF_000735185.1. NCBI lineage: Eukaryota > Metazoa > Chordata > Actinopteri > Perciformes > Nototheniidae > Notothenia > Notothenia coriiceps. Next base: position 916 of record NW_011363049.1, on the reverse strand, counting down.
TCAATTCATGGTATACTTGGTCAAGTTTATGGAAATGCTGTGGTTGTGGTTAAAGAGGAACTCATGTTGAGATGGGAAGTTGTAACTGGGCTTTGCTGTCACAGTCTGGCTTATTTTAAATAACTAGCATTGTTTGGTCAAAGGAAACAACATTTAGGCGACTGTTGATGCTGACCGCTTTCCGAGTTGGTTTTGTGGTGGTATATACCTCACATACTTGTCAGAAAAGCAAAGTAATTTTTCCTGCAATGTTATTCTCACAGAAAAAATGGACGAGGGTAATATTTTCAATAGTTTGTTGCGGCTTGTCTATCATGAAGTTTGTTATTATTTTTGCCGTGATATTTGTCTTGGCCAGGGGCGATGTGATTGGATAGCTCACAGGAAGGCTATTTCATTATTTAAAAAACATGTATCTTACTGGATAGGCATCACTTTTGACCTGTTGTTGGAGCTAGATGTGAGTCAGGGAATCACTTAAGGTAAGAATGGAGAAACCAGCTCGAGTGCGCTAGAATTTGAAAGTACGCAGCCGAAAAAAATCTGCCCCTTCCTTCAGACTTCCTTACAGAGCCCCTCCCCCAACACACGAACGCGCACATGACCAATGAGGGCACGAGATACATTTGTGCACAGATGGAAGGCTGACAGGCAGGTAGGCCACCCAGTTATTTTAGCCGGGCCGGCTCAGATGATTGGTCGCTACAGTACCACGGCTTCCACAGATGAAATATATGTATTTATTGTCAAAGCATTTAATGTATTCATTGCTATCGGGATGTAAAGAGCATTCCATGGAATATAAAAAAAAGTGTTTCTGAAGTGAATTACCTATCCCACATTTAAATTGGTAGGATTCATCGTCTGAATACCATGAATGTCTGTATAAAAGGGCATAGCAATCTCTGCAATCGTT
>NW_011363048.1:0-2899 GCF_000735185.1 Notothenia coriiceps | reverse complement strand
GGAAACTAATGACAAGAGGAAAAACACAGGGAAAAGGACCAGACAATAACCCAGAGGAAAACATGACAGGGAAAACAGCAAAAACACCCAAACCTACAAAACTATAAACGTGACATAACATGAGAATCGTGACACAATCCACACAAAAAAAAAACACTTATTCTCAGCTAGCATACTAACCTAACTAGCATGCTAAGTACACAACCAGCTACACACTGTAACCACCAATAGTTTCAGATCTCAAGCGTCTGTAAAGCTTCCCAAATATTACTTCAAATTGGTTAGTTTGGGGTTTTTCTATACTCCATACTCTTTATCAATCTTTTCTCACTGGTGGTCCCTGAGTGACCCCCAGTGGTCCGTAAGTATATTGGTAAAATGTCCCATTTGAAATTATATATTACACAGTACATTTTAAGTGCTTCTCAAACTGTTTAAAAATGATTAGTATAGAGTGTAGCATCTATGTAGCATATGATGCATATGCATAAAAGGGCAGATTGGCAATTTGTGTTCATAATTTAATAAAAATATGCCTGGAATGACACATGTATTTAAAACAAACCCATGACCAAGGTTGGTTCAATTACTGCTTCATGACAGTTATTGAAAAAAATCTTTGCAAAGATATGAAGTGTATTTCAGTAAATTCTTTACACATTATAACTATCTCAACTTGTACCTAACCCTCTGACTGACGGAAGCTTTGTACTGCTCTTATTTCTTTCTTTACCGTGATAGGCTTAACCGTAGGGAGGCTATGTCTCAGTGGGCTAATGCGTTGATCTTCGGATAATGGGAGCACAAATCATCCCCACTGCAGTCAACATGGCGTTGTGTCTGACTCTGGGCAAGACACTTCACACCTAGTTGCTCCTGTGGGGATTGTCCACAGTATGGAGTGTATGTAAATCACTTGGGATAAAAGCGTCTAACAAGTGACATGTAATGTAATGTGATTAACCAATTCGGGAGTCCTTCTGTGTCAGTCAGGGGTGTAGAGATGCCGCGTTTTTTGCGTGCTCAAATCGACTGTTGTTAATGTAGATGCCACTTACTTACTATATCCAAGGCACACCTTTATAATATTATTGTAAGGGAAACTTCTGCAGCAATGGAGAGTCAGGACTCAGAGAGACACGAGGAGAGTTGGAGCTTTGATGTCAAACACTGATGTTTATTTACAAGTATCGGCCGGAGAAATTCACATCACAAGTCACAGCAGCCAGAGGTTCTGACTGCCCGGGTGGGTTGCCACATCAATTCTGCCCCCCTCTCTCTCTCGAATAGGCCTTTTAACTAGTTTACAGAGAGTTAATCCACATATTGGGGGATGGTGCGTAAACACTGGGAACACTGGAGACATCCCCGACATCTGGACTGCATTAGCACATTCCTTACGGGAGATAACAGACTCAGGTTGGTCGTAAACGTCCCCACACAGAAAAGGTTAAATATCTTAGGAGTAAGGAAGAATTATTCTTTGACAGATATATATATATATATCACAGATACTACCATACATCATTCACTTATTGCCTTTGAATCTGTACATAAAGTACACAACGGTACTACGTACGTTGTGTCACATGCAACTAATTCATGAAGTTGATTAAAGAACAAAGATGTACCAACTCAGTCTGATATGAAGAGTGTTTGCCCACTGGTCGAGGTCTGGAGACATTATGTTTGATTTCATTTCATTGTTTAAACCTAATAAACAAACCGGTGATGTAAAATGTATTCTTGCCTGAAGGGCTTTTGCTCTTCCACACAGCTCTGAAATATCAAACTATTTATTTTGTGCAAAGGTTTTATGGGGAAGTTAATGCATGCAGAACATGTGTCGGGCCCAGAGGAAACAAACAATGAATTCTGCTGAGAAACGTTTAATGTGCGCTTGTTTGTTTACAAAGAAACACGTGAGGTGACAAGAGGAAACACACTTTGGGGTGTGTGCTTTAGTTTAGCACCAGGAAGGATTCTCTAGTTTTGTACTGTATTTATAAATAGAATTGGAAAGACACATGTTTGAGTGGAAAGGTTTGAATGCTGATAGATGTATATTTGTTAATATCAGTGTCATGGCTGCTTGGTTAGGTCAGCGTCAGAAAGCAAAAGCATTTTCCATCAGAGTTTATTTTCAGACGGAGAGGATTCTAAGTCTCTGTTGTTTCTGCACTGCTGGTTTTTCTGCACTGATCCCTCTCTCTCTCTCTCTCTCTCTCTCTCTCTCTTCTCCCTCTCTCCCTCTCTCTCTCTCTCTCTCTCTCTCTCTCTCTCTCTCTCTCTCTCTCTCTCTCTCTCTCTCTCTCTCTCTCTCTCTCTCTCTCTCTCTCTCTCTCTCTCTCTCTCTCTCTCTCTCTCTCTCTCTCTCTCTCTCTCTCTCTCTCTCTCTCTCTCCCTCTCTCTCTCTCTCTCTCTCTCTCTCTCTCTCTGTGCTCTCTCTCCCTCTCTCTCTCTGTCTCTCTCTCTCTCTCTCTCTCTCTCTCTCTCTCTCTCTCTCTCTCTCTCTCTCTCTCTCTCTCTCTCTCCTCTCTCTCTCTCTCTCTCTCTCTCTCTCCCTCTCTCTCTCCCTCAGGTCGAGCCTCTATTGACTCAGAGGGCTCTGCAGACACAGTCGGACAAATATTTGCTAAAAAGCTTTTCTTCCAAAATACATGGAAAGCTGTGAAGTGGCTGCAGAGAAAGAGAACGAGACGGAAGAGGAAGAGGAGAGGTAGAAGATTAAAGTGAGGTACAAAGAAACAGAGATAAAGAGAGATGGAGAAGATGAAGACAAAGACCAACAGAAAGACAGAGAAACACAAGAGACAACAACCGACTCACTTTGGTTCCTAAAAAGTGGTTTGTGCTGAACAAGCTTACGTTCTGGTTACAGATGTTGCCTTTCTAATCT
>NW_011363047.1:2560-5303 GCF_000735185.1 Notothenia coriiceps | reverse complement strand
GTACGTAACGTTACGTAACGTACGTAACGACGTAACGTACGTAAGTACCGGTAACGTAACGTAACGTAACGTAACGTAACGTAACGTAACGTAACGAACGTAACGAACGTACGTAACGTACTAAACCACACACACACACACACACACACACACACACACACACACACACACACACACACACACACACACACACACACACACACACACACACACACACATCACTTCAGGGACATTACATTGACTTACATGCATTTCCTGGAGACTTATTCTCCCCTATGTCCCCTTAAGGGAGGCGTGTCCCCACACGTGACTGTGTAAACATATGTAGGTTCCCACAAGGATGGTAATGCTAGGCCACACACACACACACACGCTTTTAAACTGTAAGATGTTATAGAACTGCTTTGTATTTTTACATTTAGTTGCAATGTATACTACTCATGCATATCTATAGCTGCCTAAAATGTATATTAAAAAATACATTTAATTTTTTTTAATGTATTATATATTTTATTAATATTTTGTACATTGTTGTCTTATTTTATTTATTTTATTATTATTTATTAGATTGTTTTTTTTTCATTCTTTATTTCTGTCTTAATACTTTTTTTTTTTTTCTTATTTTGTGTGTTTTCTTTACCTACTGTATATTTTACCTTTTTAGTATTCAATAGAATCAAGTATTAAAATATATGTATACAAATATATAAAAATATACATTTAATGATGCCCTCAGTTCGTGCATGAAGTCATTTTATACCAAGAGAGTTCTGCTCAGTGGTCGAGCAAAGAGACGTTGGGGAAATAGTGAGGGACGACATATTTTCATATTAAAATAATAATTTAAGGGTTTTAGGGCCAAAGCTAAGTCTGGTGTTACAGTAGGAACAGTGAGAAGACATCACGTGGTCTATTTAGTTGTTTTCAGCCTCAAGATGTACAAAAAACATTGAAAGAAAAGTCTCTGTCAGACTTTTTGTGACAGCTACTCCTGCATGTGTCTAGTCACAAACAAATACGTATTCATACTGGAAGAAATGCAGTTGGAGGAAGTTGTAGATAACATTTGTACTGCTTCATCTTTTAAACCATTCATACTCAGCATATGCAAATCCAAAGCTGGTTTCAAAATAAACAAAAACACTGAACAATAAGCTCAAAATACCCATAGAGACATCTGCAGTTAGAGAAGTGATGAGAGGACATAGGACCAGCTCTAAACCACATGAAGACAAGCTGTTTACTTTCATTCATTGATTACTTTTGTGAATTGCACGGTGTGGCGTGCCGTGTGTTCTCATGTTGATAATCTCACTGTGAAGTCTGTGAAGTGTGCGCTTTCTCTGTTGAGTGTGACGACGATACAATCGGTGGCTTCTCTTTGATTACAGACCTCATTACATACACACACACACACACACACGCACACGCACACGCACACACACACGCACACACACACACACGCACGCGCACACGCACGCGCACACGCACACGCACACACACACACACACACACACACTGACCTCATAACACACACATGCACATACACACACACACACACACACACACACACACACACACACACACACACACACACACACACACACACACACACACACACACATACGCACACGCATGCGCACGCACACGCACGCGCACACGCACACGCACTCACACACATACACACACACACACACACTGACCTCATAACACACACATGCACATGCACACACACACACACACACACACACACACACACGCACGCGCACGCACACGCACGCGCACACGCACACGCACTCACACACATACACACACACACACACACACACACACACACACACACACACACACACACACACACACACACGCACCAGGAATGAGGCTAACCAACCATTAGAGAACAGTTTCCTAATTTTTAACCCCAAAAGCACCAAATAACTGTCATTAACTCCCGTGTTAGCGACTCTGCGTTGCCTTCTGTTTCTTTAAGACGTGATTTTAAAATCCTTCTTCTGGTAAACAACATTTCTTATGGTCTTGCCCCGTCTTATCGGTGGATGTCCGTGTGCAAAGCCTCAACAGAGGACTTTAAGTATTACAAAAATACTCCAAAATAAAAAGTTTGAAGCGGCTTTGATTTCTTTGTTGTTTCATTTATTTTCTTATTTCATGTATTTGTTTATTATTTTTAGGTTTGTATTATTTATTTCTGTCTTCATTATTTTTGGTAATTTATTTGTCTTATTTTATGATTATTTTTGCCTATATTTTACCTTTTTTGTATTCCATCGAATTATCTTTTTATCAAACAGTAAGTGCTAATATGTTATAGCTTTAATTAAGCTTCATTATGATATCATATTTGTTTACAGGCATATTTACGAACTAATCAAACACACACACGTAGTTACAGTGTTTGTTTACGCAGACATGAGGTTAGCATGTGTTTGCCTTTAAAAAATCACATGCAAAGAAGCAACCACACACACACACACACACACACACACACACACACACACACACACACACACACACACACACACACACACACACACACACACACACACACACACACACACACAGACACACACACACACAGACACACACGCACAACACACACACACACACACACACACACACACACACACACACACACACACACACACACACACACACACACACACACACACACACACACACACACACACACACACACACACACACACACACACACACACACACA
>NW_011363047.1:0-2522 GCF_000735185.1 Notothenia coriiceps | reverse complement strand
GGTTGATTGGTTTTATGTGTGTGTGGGGGAGATATGGAAAGACACAGAGAGATTAAAAAGCTAGTTAGCCTCGGGTTGCTAATAAAGCAGAACAAGGTGTGTGTGTGTGTGTGTGTGTGTGTGTGTGTGTGTGTGTGTGTGTGTGTGTGTGTGTGTGTGTGTGTGTGTGTGTGTGTGTGTGTATGTGTGTTGTTGTGTGTGTGTGTGTGTGTGTGTGTGTGTGTGTGTGTGTGTGTGTGTGTGTGTGTGTGTGTGTGTGGCGCTTAGCAATGCTGCAGTAAATCCACTACACATTAAAAAGGGCAAGAGGTGAGAGGAGAGGAGAGGAAACGAGAGGAAAAGGAAACAAAAAAGAGAAAAGGAAAGGAGGTCACGAAAGGGAAGGATTGAGAGGAAAGGGAATAAATCATGAAGAGAGGGAGAAACTATAGGAAACACGAGAAAAAGTCAACGACAGGAGAGAAGAGGATAAGAGAGGAAAGGATAAGAAAGGACTCAAGAGGTAAGGAGAGGAAAGCAAATTAGGGAAGAGGAAAGGAAATGAGAGGAGAGTAAACAAAGAGAAAAGAGGAAATTAAATGAGACCCAAGGAAAGGCAACAAGAGGAGAAGAGAGAAAAGGAAATGAGATAAGTGGTAACAAGGACACAAGAGGAAAGGAAACAATATGATAGGAAACTAGGAGACAAGAAGAAATGAAATAAAGAGAAGAAACAATGCAGATATATGAGGAAAGGAAGCAGGAGATGTAACACTGGGTAAGTGAAAAAAGGAAAGGAGAGGAAAGAAAAGAAAACAAGAGGAGGGGAGAACAAAGAAAATGAGATGAGAGGAAACGAGAACAGAAGAAGAAAGGAAACAGGGAAAGGAATTGATGAGGAGACATGAGGAAAGTAGAGGAGAGGAAACAAGCTGAGAATAGCAGAGAAGTTGTGTCCTAGTTTAACTTTGACCTCTATCCGTCTCTCTCTCTCTCTCTCTCTCTCTCTCTCTCTCTCTCTCTCTCTGATGATACATATTGAAGCTCCATGATGACCGTCAGGGATCTGTTTCCCCAGCAGCACTCATCCTCTCTGGGCATGACTCACCATCAACACTCCCTTCATCTCCTCTTCCTCTTCCTCCCCCTCCTCCTCCTCCCTCTCTAAAGGGTCCTCCATTCAACTGCTATACCGTGGTGAAGGGAGGATGTTATTTTGAAAAATAACCCGGAAGTTCACTCAGAAAAAATCCATTTATGGTACTTCCATGTTTAGTTCAACAAGATAATCTCCACACATTAAAACCACTTTATGATTTCTGAAGTAAAAAGTGAATGTTAGGCTATAAAGGAAATACAGCACGGTCACATGACCTCATGATGTATTTTTATAGGCCAACCTGGAAGTTAGCGTCTGCAGAAAATGAACAATTGAAGAGCAGAGTCATACGGACAGAGAGCTGAACACAATAGAACAGAAAAGAGAGGTTCATGTAGCCCCAGTGGCCCAATGGATAAGGCACTGGCCTCCTAAGCCAGGGATTGTGGGTTCGAGTCCCATCTGGGGTAAAATGTTGTTGACTGGCAGCATCATAGCTTTGGAGAGTGGACTACTCTTAGTCCTTTGAGAAAGGTGATGCTCTGTTAGTGTTTGTGTATAAAGGAACTACAGCACGGTCACATGACTTCACGTCACCACCGCTAAGCTAAAGGAAGCTAATGTTGCTATAAAGGAACTACAACGGTCACATGACTTCACGTCACCACCGCTAAGCTAAAGGAAGCTAATGTTGCTATAAAGGAACTACAACGGTCACATGACTTCACGTCACCACCGCTAAGCTAAAGGTGGCTAATGTTGGGCTATAAAGGAACTACAGCACGGTCACATGACTTCACGTCACCACCGCTAAGGAGGCTAACGTTGGGCGTGATGATGTTTGGTTGTCTCATTCAGACACTTGTTAGCAACATCCGTTTTTAAATTCAGCAATGGGGTATTTACTGGCGTATTTATATTCTCCACCCTCCTCTCCTCTTTCTTATTCTTGCTCTTCATCATCCTCTTATTCCATCCCCAGTTAGTCTCTAAACTCCCGTTTCAGTTTCTCTCTCAGTTTCTTCTCCGACTCCCCCTCCCTTTCCGAGCAGCGCTGTTATCTCCTGCTTTCAGGCTCAAAATGGCTCTGGAAAACAGCCAGCATAAACTCATTGACACACACACAATACAAACACAATAAACCAGTAAAGCAAACGTGACCTCGAACTAATGCATGTTCACAAAGAAGCTAACACGTGAGCCCTTAGCCTCGTAGCTCTCAGGCACATATGTAATAAACAATGGCAGATTTACCACTTACAGTGATGCAAACACAGGTATGGTGAAAAAAGAGAGAACTATTCGAAGCAGAAAGAAACAGCGTAATATACCATCTGACAAAGGCCTGTGCTATAATGCTTCAATTAACTGGCTATTCTTTATAACATACTCAGATCAATAGAGACAGAGATGTTAAGTTATAAATCAAGGGTTTTTATTATTA
>NW_011363046.1:0-11157 GCF_000735185.1 Notothenia coriiceps | reverse complement strand
GCCTCTCATATGACGCACTCCTGCACACTTGCTAGCCTGTTCCACTCTTCGTTTTCCGAATGCCAGGAAGGATTCTTGCCTAGCTTCTGAAGGAAGTGACTCAGAAGACATGTGCTACCAAGCAAGCATCCTCACGATTGAGAAACGGCCACAGACTGAGAGAGAACGTGATCTGGCGCTGGCTTCACCGCCGCCGCCTCCCCACCACAGCTGTGTGCACTGTACCGCTCTGTTTGTTTCAGAACCACGTTACTTAATTAAAGTACCCATTTGAACCTTTTCCGAGACTCCATTAGTCTCTTATTTTAACTTCCTCCTGGACGCGAGACAACAAACACAAATCAACACCAGCCTTTATGCTAAGCTGAGTCATGCATGTCCTGACTCCAGCTCTGTACTTAACAAATAGACAAGATTGATCCCAAACTTCTTAGCACTATTGGAAATATACTCCCTCGAAGCATCAGTGTATTCTTTTGTGTATTAAAACGTAAAGGGAACTTCATGTTTCCATAAAACCCTCACTTTTTGTCAGGTTGAGCTGTCCATATGTCACATCAAAAAAGGAATAAGATGCGAGGTGAGAGAGAGAGAGATGATCCATGTCTCTTCCTCCCCTCACTTCTCCCGCAGCCCCTCGTATGATTGAGGTCAGACGGGGAATTCTTCCCTGGCCTAACTAATGTGATTGCATCAGAGCAATACCCTTAAACGACATCACAGCCCTGATCTGCATACTAATTGGCTCCGCTCTGTCATTGACACTGACCTTGGGAGGAAGAGGCCTTCTTTCCCTCGAGGGGGGTGATGTGTGTGTGGTGTGGGAGGGCGAGGAAAAAAATACAGTGTCCATCCATTGCTCACATTTCCATGCAAAGATGCCGTCGCTCTGCATAAACTCCCCCTGGTACTACCCCCCCCAAACGTTACCCCTCATAGACACACATACATATACAGCCTCGCCCTCTGCCACCCCTATCTCTCCTCTCTATGCATCAATGCAAATTATAACAATGGCCGAGGCTTTATTTGGCGGGGTAAGCCTGCGTGACCTTATGTGACGGGGAGCATCAGAGACAAAAGGCCATTTCTCTCTGAATAAGCACATGGACAGCAGCATCTCCCCAGCCTGAGGGGGGGGGGGGTTGTAGTAGATAGGGGCCAAATGCAAAAGAGGCCACAATTGTAGGGATTTTTTAAAGCAAAACAGGGCAGAATGGAAATGAATGCAGAGCGATGCAGTGTGGAGCCGGGCCAGCAGAGCGCTGACAGAGGATGGTCGGTTTGTTGATCCGGACTTAGCTCTGCGGAACTGACAAGAGCAGCTGGCTGAGAAATTTGCATGTTTTATTTATGTATTTTCATTAGAAATAGATTGGTATGCTGTGTTGCTACCATAGCCATTATATCCTGTGGGATCCTGCAAGGGATCAGTTCCTGCAAATGCCCCCTCCTTTCTTTAATGTGACAAAAACCTGTTAGGGTGAACACATCACAGAGAGTTCTGACCATCCTCACCAATCACACCACGATCAACCCATTATGTTCAAAGTTATAGAAATGCAAACGCTAAGCAAAGTCTTGACATGCTAAAGTTTCAGTATTCTTTAAATGTAAAAAGTGCTAACCATCGGTTGCATTTTGACATAGGAATAATGCATGCCCACTTCTCATTGGTCATACAATCCTTTAGCATAAATGCATTTATAGAAGATACTGTCTAAAAGTGTGCAGTTATTATTATGTGTCTAAATAATGGTAGGCTATATCAACGCTCTCTGTGATGGCAGGGCTTTTTCCATTTGACTTGATTGGATGCACTTACACTAAAACTACTAAATACTTTGTTCACAGGCAAATGGACTCGAAGGAGGTAAAAGTAAAGTTCTGATTGAATGTTTGGGTTTCCCTTTTAAAAGAGGAGAACATCATCCTTATGATATTGACACAGATTTTTATTTATTCATTTCATTTATATAATACACCTTGTTAAAGCAGTGTTTCTTTATGCTTTCCGGGAATCATTTTCCTCTTGTTTAGGGATATTGACATCTCTCTTATTATTTTTTTCCAGGGAGGTCTAAAGTGATCCAAGCAGCTGCAACATTTCTGCAGGAGAGCTCAACAAAATGTGATCTTATGAAAGTAAACTACACCAAAAGCTAAGCACAGTTTATGGCTTTACCATGCACAGAATCGGTTGGAGTGGGTGGTGCAGCAGCAGAAAGAAGTTAGTGAAGTTATCTGCAAGGTGATAGGAGTCAAAATTGCCATAAGGTAAGTAATAAGACTATTGATCCCAAATTGGGACTCTTTTTTCGTTACAGCAGCAAAGGCATTGCACATCATTTGAAAAATAAAAAGAGTATAAAATAAACAAACAGAAAATATGAATACTGTATATAATAAAAAGTAATACGAGTGAGACACATTTGCCATGTTAATAATGGTACTGTACACCTGCATGAATGAATTGGACACAGCTGTAACCTGCATGTCTGAAATATGTATCAGGAATTACAGACTGGTACAAAAATACTGTTATGGTCTCTAATGCTAATTTGACATTGTATGACTTCTGATTCATGACTCAGCAGCTTCTTATATCAATACTAAATGTTATGCATGATAAAGGGCGTGGCTACTTGAAGGTACAGATGGCGCCTTCACAGAACGCTCGCTGTTAGTTGTCGTCATCACATCAGCTCCACCCCCGCCTCACCTCCTGGCCCAGTGTTGGATTAGTTAGGGGGGGCAGTGCCACCATGGAGACAGCTGGAGCCCCACGCAGACACCTATGGGTGACGTCACACTACGTCCACATTGATGTTGAAGCTTTATATTGTGGATGCTGATGGGAATGAGGTTGATGAGAGCAGTGAGACTTAAAACAAGAAACAGTGCAGTTCAATAAAGAGCAGATATGCTCAAATGCTGACAGAGGGAAATGCAGGTTTGGCGCTAACTCTCTGTGCGTTTCTGACAAAAGTAACTGCGATTACATCACACGTAGTTATTTGACTAATTGTTGCGTACAAAAAAAAAGATTATTGCAGCTTTAAGAATGCAGTTATACAAATGATCATTTGTTGTATTACCTGCACATAAACTGTGGAGAACTGTGGTAACCATGATCAGAGCTCTGCTGTTTGCAGTCAAATGCAGCGTTCCCTTGCTTTGTTGATGGGATGTGTTGTCAGTGTTTGAAGCTCAAACCTTTGTGCATTGCTCTCCCAACACAACACTCAAGATCCTATAGCATGCTAACTCCCTGGCTAACATTTTGCTAACTAGATTAGATATTTGCGTTTCAGACCCCATGCAGTCCACTGTCTTTCGGGTCCCTTTTTTACATCCAAGTTTCTCTCCTTTCTGTCTGGCCAATCCTGTATGTGCATAGGCCTTCTGCGAATTTCCATACATATAGGGAAACGATTTTTGAGCAGACACACAAATGGCCATAGTTTTTCAGCTATCAGTGTGTGAGAGAGAGTATTTCCGAGTTGTTGTTGGCCAACTTCTCTGAAATGTTGCGTGATCACGAAACAGATGAATTTGCTGTGGCACTGATTATTCCACTGCTGCTTCACACACTGTGGAACAGGAACATCATCAGGATCCCAAATACACCAAAAACCTGTCCTCGGGTTACAGCCTGCGTCTGAACGTCACACTCTGTTATAAAATGTTCCTCTTCTTGTATCTCGGCTATGCTACGCTGTGAGATGTGTGGACATTTTTAAGAGGAAAGCTTGCATATGGCTATTTTGTCATTTTTAAATGCTGTATATTTCTTAAAAATCCTGCACTACGGACATGAAGCGTCCCTGTTTTTCAGATCAGGAAAGGCAGCAGCGCTCTTATTATTCTGTGGGGGGTTTAGATTTGTGTGTCTCCAGCTGTGATTATAGGGATCGTTTTGTCTGAGAGCTCAGCAGGTTTAATCAAGCTCAGATAATTTCACAATGCCTCATAATGGGGTCCCTGAAGACGAAACCGGCTCCTGTTTTCACAGGTTCTCGCTGGGCAGGAAAAAAACGGAAACCTTTTAACAAAAATCCATCCTGCTCCGGAGCGGGAGCGAGCAAGGAGCTATTTTAGCTTCCTGCCTGATGCCCTTGGGACCAGGCATTACAGTCACCCACTGCCACACATACTAACACACTCAAAAACAAAGACCCTCCATCCATACACACACTACAGGCCCTGTGCACTTCCCTTTAATATCTGGCAATTTGCCAGGTTGTCATTGACAAGGTAAGTGTTGATTTCAGTGGCAACGATAGGCAAAGAAAAAGGGAGGGAAACTTCAGAACAATGAAACATTCCTTTCTTCTCTCTTTTCTCCCTCACCTCCTACTCCTCTGGAAAAGGAGAAAGGTGTCAAGTTTGTGACAAGTGAATTGTTTTTTCTTGCCCCCCTCCCCACCCTCGCTGCGATGGCGTCGGCGATGGAAAGTTTGCGGAGTTGCGTTCTTTGCAGATAGTTTGACCTACTTAGGTTATCGCTGCACCTCAGAGCGCAGGCAGACTGCAGCTGCTGCCTGTGAAGACGAAAAGTTTACATCAGGCGAACAATGCATGGAATAAGCTCATTATTTTAAATCTATATATTATATTTAGTTGGAAACTCGCTGTTGTTTTAATTGAAACCTCTTATTATAGCAAAGTTATACAGTATCACGTAAATATCCTGTATAAGCTTCTTATTCAAGATTCAAGATTCAAAGATGTATTGTCTTGTCATATACACAACTACGGTGTAATTATGTAATGTATGAAAAACTTAGATCGCAGGTTCCTCCACAGTGCAATTACAAAAAATATATAAGAAACAACAATAAAAATAGTGCAGGCTCAGGTGTTAAATAGTCTTATGACCTGTGGGATGAAACTGGCCCTAAGTCTGGTGGTTTCTTATAGTTTTTTATTGAAGCTATATTATTGTTTCACTGGAATAAGGAAGTTGTCAAAATCTAAATTGGTATTGCCTAATCATTTTAACCTGTTCCACCCTTGCCGGGCTTAACAAGGGTGGTTTTCTACAGAGCCCCTAAAGGTTCTGCTCACGATATACTTTCTCGTTCGCACAAAATACTATTTATTGCGCACGAGATAGTATTTAGTGCGAACAAGAAAGTATTTTGTTAGTGTCTCGTTCGCACGAGAAAGTTACCGGTGCGCCAAGTAGGAAGTGGAGCACAGACGAGACAACCGTTTAATTGCAGACTGTTTATGTGGAGAAATGGCAGTGCATACATTAGGCCTATTTTAGATATATTTCAAACTCGGACTTCATTTAGGGACATTTTGGCCAGGGGTTTAGAACTATTTGTTCAAGCACCGGATTCGCAAAACAGAAGAGTCTGTAAACCAGCCTGCTTTGATCTATGAATTCATGTCCGTGACTCACAGTATCTGCTGCCCACAGCTGCAGAAGGAAAGCCTCCTTCACTTTATGAAATCTCTGCGGCACCAGTGGCCTGTACTACGAAGCAGGATTTGCTATTTACTTTTAATTCATGAAGTATAACGCTGTGCTGTCAGCACGCGTCTCCATGTTTGTGATTGGTCAAATGTTGCTAACCCCGTCCCTTTCACGTGAACGCGCTCTCAGCCGGACAGAGAAACCCTGGTTGATTTACTGAGTTGATAACCAGCTTCGAAGCACCAGCTGCAAAGAGCTGTGCCTTTTACAGTTTACTTCACTGTGTTTCCCTTCATTAGAACCGCTGAATAGAGATCGAGGCTGCTACGTTTAACCACACACACCTCTACACACATCGAACTACCAGAGTATCCCCCCTCGTTTTATGAAGGAGATGTCCTGTCACCAGGGCGCATGATGTGTGTGTGTGTTTGTGCTCAGCTCCGCTCTGTGTGTGCGTGTTCGGTCTGTATGTGTGTGTCCGACACCGGCATTTGTTTTCAAATTACCATGAACAGCAATTTACACACATCTGGTTCTCCATAGTGATATGTGTATTCCCAAGTGAAAGACATTTGTTTAATCTTAATCTCGATGTGCTATTGTGCTGCCGGAGTGCACCGGAACGAACAACACTATCATAAACAAATGCCCACACACACGCCCTGGCGACCGGACATATTCTTCATAAAACTAATAATATGGCGTAATAATCGGGCAGTTCGATGTGTTTTACCATAAGAAAGTATCTCATGCGAATGAGAAAGTATATCGTGCGCACAAATTAATAAAGCGTGGCCTCGTTTTATTAAATTGAGGCCACTAATTACATCTCGTGCGCACAAACTAATAAAACGTGGCCTCGTTTTATTTATTTTTCTCTCTATGAACTCTCCAGGGCTCCGTAGTTTTCACTATAAGTAATGTTGTTTTTTTGGACGGACACTATTTAAAATGTTTTACTATGTTAAATCTCAATTTACTTTCAAATAAAAAAATTCTATATTGATTCTGACTTTTCTAAATCCAACTCAAAGGTTTATCATTACTTTGAGAAAAAAGATTATTAATTTTCCCCTTTTAGAAGGGAAGATATGGTCATTAGTTCTGGGAATGTCATTTTCGAGCCTGAGACCTGAAAAACATACTCAGGGGTTAACAGGTTAAATGGTTTGCATGTGTCTGATTTATTTGTACACACAGTTGTAAAGTAATTGTATTTATATTACATAATACTCAGTACTGAACGCTGATCACCTGTGCATAAACCCATTATAATAACATGTAAAGTTCACAAGCTATTACGAGTGCCATATTGTCACAAAGAAAAGGCCATCACAGTCCGACTGCATTTCATTGTTGCTCTTACTCTCATTAACAGGAGCTCTGCAGTAGTTTTAACCCCATGCACTCCCATTGCATGGTTTCAGTAAATACATTAAGATTAATGAGTGAGTAATCATCGTGCAAATTGCAGCATAAGGGCTAACAGCAGTCACACAAAAGGTTAACCTGTGAAGTGGTGTGGGTGTCAGTGTGTGAGTGAGGTTTAAGAGGTTAAACTGTAAAACCAGAGCAGCAATTACTCCGAAAGGAACATTGTAAATCAAATTTAAAGTTAGTCGTAAAACAAGCAAGAAAGCAGCTTCCTGTCAACAGCTCCTTTATTCTTCGACTAGTATTACCATTAAGTGACTTTGAAAAAAATTCCATTCTGATTAATAAGTATTAACTATTTCTGAACGTACTTCTTTCCTTTTAACTAATAATAACTTGTCTCTGAGGGGAGCAGACATTGGAGTTGCTATACAAATGCCATTAATTGATAGGAAGTAGTTTCAAATGAGGATTTCAAGTCATTTAAATTATTGTATTTGACTGCCTGAGGCTATTTTGACCCAAACATATCACATCTCATCATTCTCTGCTTTCTATCATGCCTCTGGAAGTGTAGGGCTGTCACAACTCACATTTCAATAAATGCCTGAATATTTGAAATGGTGTTTAATGTGTTTAATGGATGTAAAGAGTGTTTAGATTTTACAGTTGAAAGGTCTGGGAAAACCAACCAAATATTCACATGGCTAATACAAGGGGATTTTTTAAACTATTGTCAATTTTACAGTAAATAAGTATTTGAGATCGTTGATCATCCATGCAATAAAATGTTGAGCCCCAGAAGCCCCTTAAAAATGTTTTAAAATGGACAATATGTCTTCCTAAGCAACTATTTAAAATAAGGCAGGTTTATTCGCAGCTTTTTCAGTTTTTCAACAACAGGACTGTTCATGTTGCCGTTGATTTTTTCTTTTTCATTGCATCATGTTTGTGCACACTGAAATTCTCCTCTTCCACCAGCAGCCGAACCCCCCTGTTAACAAGTTTGCTTTTAAGAACATTCTTTGAGATATTCTGCTGTTCTTGCACTTGTGGACAACTGCCCCGGGGCCCAACACCATTAGGGCCCAATAAACCACAGGGTCACTTCCTGGCAGTTAGCCTATGATAATTGAATAACGTACAATTGAATTTGGGAACCTACATTAGTGAGGCACAGCATATGAAGTTAAATGAAGTTACAACCTTTAATATACATCTATGTATAATTCTACCATCCGCACACTACAGGTGAGCACAGCTTGAATTGTGAGACTGTGGGCAATATTACATGAAGCTGTTGTGTGTGCAGGGAAGGTAACAGCACACACAGTGTTGTGAGGGGGGAGAACTGGGGGGCCACAGCTCAATGTGCCTCGAGTCCCCTCACAGGTTAATGTGGCCTCGCTCAGCAGTACTAGGAATGAGTAACTGGGATTAACCCTGAACATCTTGGAGCATTATTTTGAGAATCTTTGAAGGGTATGTACATCATAACTTGCCTTATAATTTGATATAATATTGTTATCAATAAGTAGAACAATGTATAACATTGGCTGGCTGCATGTAATCTGGACATCTTTATTATGATGTTAAAGACATAAAAAAAGGTAGAAACATTAATTTTTTTCCCCAGGATGTTTTAATGACTTAATATGTATTATGTGGTTATGTATTTTAGAAGAAGGGAATCGGATCAGGTTCAGATGTTGTCCCTGCTGAACTTCATTTACTGCATTTATTATAAGACATGTCTCTGGTTGTGTCACAGTGTGGTGACAGTGAAGGGCGGAGGCCTCTGATCAATCCTCAGTGTTCCTGAGGACCAATGCTGCTTTATGTGCGGGAGTGCGTGTGTGTGTGTTTGTGTGTGACGTTCCTCCTTCTACCAGCTCCAGCTTTGATGTCCCATTAAAGAGGCCTTGCACACATCAGACCAGTCACTCAGAGATGTGGGGGGGACTCGGGGGACACTCAGGATGTTCATCATTAGGCTTTGGTGCCATTCGCCCGACTCCTAACCACCGCCTTACTGAATAAAAAATTAAATAAAAAACAAAACAACTTCAGAACTCTTTGGGTGGAGAAGCAGAGAATGGAGAAAGGCTCGGAGGGATGGGGGGAGGGTTTGGAAGAGGCTATGGGGGNGTGTTGCACTTAAAGATAGTTAAAGGTGTAAGAGATGGGCTTTGTTAAAGATGCGATTCCCCTGGGTTACCCTGCTAGAGTCACAGGAATCTGAACACGCCACGCTCCTCTTCGAGCAACACCTCCTTTGCTGGAGGGGTAGGATGGCGTGTAATTATACTGCGGGGGCTTCCAGGGCCTGACATACCTGTCACCTGGGAAGGAACAGGATGAGAAGACATCTGCATACCTTTTAGTTCTGACTTCAGAATATAGAAACTTGTCCTCTCTCGTTTGTTTCAGACAATTGTGCTTTTCCTTTTATTTTTATATTTCTCCTTCCTCCTGCCTGCCTGAAGACGCCTGCATTGGAAGTTTGGGGCTTGTTCTCTGTGCTCATTTGATGACTTTCAGGGAGAAGAAAAAAAAGTGCAAGTGTCTTTGATTTGGATTTGAGAAATGGTTACTAATGAGAGGAGATAATCATTGTAAGAGTTGAGGCTTTTGTCATTGATTCAGCTGTTTGAACAAACTCATTTCATAATTTGTTCAATAACAAATTGAACTTAATAAGTGACAGTGATAATCAGTGATCAAACACAATAATCACAATAAAAAGACAGTTGGATTCTCTCAAAGGAAGCATGGATTCAGTAATAAGCAGCACAATGAGCAGGACAATGCTCTTCTGAAGCGATTATCATCAGTGCTGATTATTATTTCCGGAGTTCATCACCACACATTTCCACCGTCTGAATACTCCCTTTATTAATATATGTTGGATACAAGTGTAGATTCAGACACTGTAGCATTGATTTAATTGATCTCCAAAGATTACAACATAACATACATGGAAATACTACCACCCAATTTGCTGCATTTGAACACATCTGCAGTGCTCCAGCAGGCGGACCTGGCTTGTCTCCACAGAAGCTGCACTCATGCATTAACATTGCTTTACTTCACTTTGGTGGGCTTGATGTTTTCTATGTGCATGACAAATGGGAGTAAACAATGTGTAAGCGTCTCGTCAGCGAGGCGTCGCCTGATTCTTCCCTTTGTTAGAGAGAGAGAAGTGGAGAGAGAGTGAGAGAGAGAAAGGGAGAACCGCATTACCCACTATTGTCGGCGGCAGCTTTGTACAGGTATCTAACGGACGAGTGGACCCCAGCGCGCTCCTTTTCATGTCTAACAGCAGGGTACAAATGTTAAATCGTAGCAGCCCCTCTTTATACCTATATAAAAATGTCCGCAACGAGATGCTCATCTTAATAGATGAACTAGGAGCAGAAAGAACTATCATTTTAATGAAATCTGGGCTTCATTGGTGTGACGGCGTTGAGTGCTATTGAAGCTTAAAATTCATGTTGTTGGGGGGTTCGGAGAAAGGGACACAGCGGGTGGTGTCTCGCGGTGCAATTATCCCTCACTTACAGGTATTTCTGTTGCCACAGTCATTATCTTCCCTTGTAAAGAGGAAATCAATTTGTACAGATGTATATGAGGAGTGGAAGATTGCCCAGAGGAAAAGAAAAGAGGCATTCTGATGAAAGAGGGGCAGTGAAAATTGAAGATGGATGACTTGTTATTGGTCTGTGTGTGGGCTTGTTTGTTTGTTCGCCTGATTGGCTGCAGTTAGCATGGTGTTGCCTTTGAGAGAGCAGTACAATGAAAAGTGTGTGTTTGAATTCAACTCATTATTACGTTTTATTACTGTGTTCCAACAAGAGCCAACTATCACTTTTACTGACTCAATAAAATACTGTTTGTGTGGCAGAAACCCTAAATTCAAACATGTCCACAGGTTTGTTTCTATCTTCTTTTTTTAGAACACAAGTGGATTGAGTGGACTCTTCTTTGTAACAGTCTAGAGGGTTTGGGTTGTTTATTTGTTATTTTTCTAAAGAAGAGAAAGTAATTACAATGTTCAAAAAACCATGCTGCTCATATGGTATTGGGGGAAAAAACTGAGAAAAACAATAGGCGCTTTCACACTGGAGTACTTTTCCCAGGAATAGTTCCGATAGTTCCTGGGATTTTGCGTTCACACCAAAAATATCTGGAACTATAACTTTTTTTTGCGAACCTTTTCACCCCTTTTTACTTTCCGGGGGAGAAAAAGGTTCCCATTTCTGATTGGCTGGGCGAATTGCAAACCACGCCCCGTAAAACTCTGAAAGGTTTTTGTGAAGCCGCCATTTTATTTGATTTATTAGCATTATTAG
>NW_011363045.1:0-2718 GCF_000735185.1 Notothenia coriiceps | reverse complement strand
CTCATTTTAAAGCCGATATTCCGTGGGCTCGTGGGTCAGGGGGCTCGGATCCTTGTCACCTTTTTCATACCTGATGAGTTTGCATCCCGAACATATAGGAGATGACATTCCCATCTCAGGCAAAAACAAAACAAAAATAAATTGTATTTGTAATCTACTCTTCAAACACCTTACATTAAGATTAGTCCTTGATTGACTTTTAAAAATATGTATTTTAGCCAGAAGATTAGTTGTATTTATTAACTGTGTGTGGTCTTCATCTAAAAGCCCAAATAACATATTAAATGGTGTAAATGTAAATTCAATATTTGCCGGAAAATAATTTGCAAAACATTATGATTTGTGTGGAAACATTTTCATTATTATGATTTATTTTATTTTAACCTCTTTTCCTTTCTTTTACTTGATCCTCCTTGGCAACGGTCATTACAGTCCTTGACAGCGGTCTGTTCCACTGGATTTACAACGTGTCACATGTTCTGAATCGACCAATCAGAACTTTATTTAGCCTCCGTATTGTTTATGGTTGAATGTGGACTGCGAAAAAAAATGTGATTCTTAAGTGGGCCCTGAGTTGAAAAAGGTTGGGAACCGCTGCTGTAGGGAAATTCAGGTATATAATGGTAGGTGGATGGTTATTGAACTCACTAGTTGACTGACATTGAACTCTTTGCAGTGTAAACAAATGAGGAAGTTTGACAGAGCTGACGTTTGGGTCTCTGGATGATGTCAGTGTTATTGCTCCAGTTCTCTGTTATCACTGGGCGTCTCGTTCCTGTCTGATAACCTGCTATTAGTCTCAGCTCATGTACAAACACTCATCCATCAGCAGGCCTGATAACGCAGAACCCTCCTATGCAGCTGCTAATGCTCTCTCACAGACGCTGAGGAATACAAATAGATGTGTTCACGCTCCGTCTCTGGCAGGTCGGACAGATTCCAGTCGCTCCTCGCTGCTCTGGGTTTGATTTTGTGTGTTTTCTCTGATAACTGGGTGCCAGCTGTTGGCTTGAACACTGAGGCCTGCTGCTGCTGATCCTCATTCCCAGAATTCCTCAGGGATTTCTGCAGGATGGCAGCACGGGGAAAAAAGGGAGGAATTCAGAAAAGGTCACCAGGACAAACCCTTTTGTTTAGTTACTGTATTAGGATTTTTCTTTTTTTATTAAACCTAATTTAATAAATAACAATCTCTGTAATGTCCCTAACATGAAGGTATACAGTATATGCTAGTGATTTCTACAACATTTTGAAAACCCTTCAGAGTTTGGTTGGTGCCTGTTATATACAATATACAAATAATATACAAATAAACAATAATAATAAAGAAATAATATCAGGTTTAAGACAGGGATTCTCAAAGTGATAATTTATTTGAATCGTCATGTATATATATGTTTCTTTTTTTACAAAAGGCTTCACAGTTCATTAAATAACATTTAGATTTTTAAAGCTAGATAAATTACGAGTCACTCTCTAATTGAACACACATATTGACTTAGAATCTGCAAATACTAAGAGAAACATACTAGGAAAGGCAAACAAAACACAGATTTGTGTACATACATATTTGTATTATACTCTCTTTAACTAAATTATACTTTCCTCTTGTAAAGTAACCCTTCTTCTTCCTGATCAGTATTATTGTAATACATCCATACCGGCCACTAGGGGCAGCAGTGAGCACTCAACTGCTGAGCAGAACTCCACTTAGGCAGTGAGGAAGAATATTTGCGCCATTTTTGAATTAACGTTTGTTTGTTGAAGTCTGTCACTCGGAGTAAATCACGTTTTCTGTCAACATAACCCCCCTGACATCTACTTTGTACCGCCTGTTAAGTCGACGAGAGGATTATATTTTCTCCGGTGGGTGTATATGTCTCTTGATCGCTTCTTATAAACTGTATTACTGTCGGAATGAGTGATAGTTGTGTTCAATCGACGGAGCAATCCATAACCGTCGCGCGCATCATGGCATGTGTTCCCAGTTTAGACTGTAGCGGATTCATAAGTGATTTCTAGGACCAAGTTACAATTCTTAAAAGTTATATTTATGATTTAGCTGATGTCTTAACGTCTACACAGAGTGGTAAATGTTTTACAGGGAATATACGTACTTTTAAATCCAATAATTTAACCAACCGTTAGTTTATAATGTGGCAATAAGCTAACATCTTTGAGCTTTGCTACAGCCTCTGAGGCTAGGTAAGCTAGCATAACACCAACATCATTTATTAGTGTTTTAGTTTTCATAATGACATATTTGACTTATGAATCTTCAATTAAATCTAAATAATTTTTCTGTAGTCGATTAAGGAAGTCAACAAAGTACATTTACTAAATCAAATTATAAAGGAATTATAGTTTTACAGCAAATGTACATGCTTTTAAAATGACATTTGGATATGGTCTTTTCTTTGCCTTTTTTTGTATACTTATTTTTCTCATTTATAGCCCTTTTGCTGAATTGTGTTACCTTTTATACTTGTTTTGGTTTATTTTAATATTTTGTGTTCTAAAGTTTTAATTTTGTAACCAAGTAAATCCACAATAATCATATGGACAGTTTCCATAATAAAACGTGTTCTGTTAAAGGTGGGGTAGGTAATTCACTTCAGAAACACTTTTTGTTATATTCCATGGAATGCTCTTAACATCCTGATTGCAATGAATACATTAAATTAGTGATGGGTTGTTCGCGAACGATTCGTTCTTTTT
>NW_011363044.1:0-2540 GCF_000735185.1 Notothenia coriiceps | reverse complement strand
GAACACGTCCCGACAGAACGTCACCTCACGTCGCCTCACGTCTCCTAAATCTTGGCCATGAGTCGCACTGGAACACACCGCAAAGACTTCAGCCGACGGCCAAGAAGCACGTACGAACTGCGCATGCGTTAGTGGCAATAACTCTCCTTACCAGCAGGCGGCGGTAGTGTGTATTCGTCATTCAAAAGAGGCAACCGGAAGACAGACTGCGTGATAACCGAGAGAAGAAGAACAGACTGCGTGATTTAAACAAACAACAAATAGCGTGTTCCATTTTCCCTCTACAGAGAGAAGCTCACGGGGCTTTCCCCAACCCGAGAGCTGGAGTTAAATGAAATCTCAGGTTTGCCTTCTTAATAGTGTGTTTGGCTCCCTCACTTCCGTTTCGCTTCTCATGCACTGATTCGCTAAGCTGAACAGCCAATCAGAATGATTTATTTTGCCGACGGCCTTTAGCCTCCCGATTCAACATGTTCAATTGGCGGCACGGCCGAAAAGACACGACGGTGCGGGACACACCAATCTGAGTAGGGCGACAGGACACTCATTGACGGCCAGACATCTGTCGACGGGCCTTTAGATGCTTTTGGATCATCCAAACAAACTAATGCTCCAGATTCCCATGTTTAATGAGCAGAATATGACCTCTCTAAGACTTCACTACTGCTGAATTTCTTCTCCTATCTGTACACCCTTTCTTCTTTGGTGGCATCTCTTCATTTCTTGTGTGAGTATTTGCAGTTGTCTCTTAAAAGATAATAAAACAAATTATTGATGGAATGCTGCATGAGGCCCAGTGTCTCCCTCGTTTTATCGAGTATTTGACAGCAACCCCGCAGTACTCCGAGTCAAAACTTCACTCTTAGATCATTAAGCTGCAAAGCTCCTTCAAAACGTCAGCATCAGGTTGAATTGATTTCCTTCTCCCTCTCTATCAGGATATCTTTACCTCGTTCCCTGACTTTAGTCCTGCTCTTCCTCTTTCACTCTCTATATCCATCACCCTGCTCCCTCTTGGCAGTTGATTAGCGTCTGTCCACCCTAATCTTCCCTGCGCGGCAGAGAAATGGCCTCCTGACTTTTCGTTTAGACCCTTTCATCTTGTGGGTAGAGGCAAGCAAAAGCAGAGCCACCACATGACAGCACTGCACTCTGCTTTTATACATATCAAAAGGGCTTAATTTGGCTTTAAATATAATCCACCAGTCATGTGATTGAAAGTCATAATTACAAAACCCCTGCCTTTTTGTTTTTTGCACTTAGAGTATTAGTGATAATACCTTTTTCTTTAAAGTTTATGACCTCATACAGTCTAATTCAGCACCATAAAGAGCCTTGAAAAACAGTCCTGGAATCAAACCAACACGTCTCTGACTCAAAACCTACGACTCTGAATTAGTCAAAGGCGGCCGCTTTCGTTCTGATATTAAATTAATCAGCCTGAGGTGCCCACAAAGGGTGCAAACCTAATAATTGGTCTGACTGTCGCTGCAAGGCATGTGCGTCAGCAGCCGTATGGATACAAACAGAAAGAGGAAACTATACCACATCAAGAGAGAACTTAATTAACATTTACAATCCCTATGAATAACAAATGGACTAACAGGTGCTTTGACTCCACAATTCAATTATTGTTCTTACTGGCAGTGGACTCAGTGAAGGTCAGTGCCGTGCCGTAATTACGGAGCACTATGCACTTTAACAACACAGTGGATTAGTGGGAGCGAATGGGCTCTCGTTGAAAGGTTAACTATGCCATCTGTGGTACAGTGGCCGTTTCTCAATCTCGAGGATGCTGGCTTGGTAGTCGCGTACTTCCAAGTCACTTCCTTCAGAAACGAAGCAAGTATGCTTCCAAGCCACGGCTTCGGAAAACGAAGAAGAATGGAACAGGCTAACAAGTGTGCCACTCTCTCTAACGGTTTCAACATAAACTGTACCGAAAATAAATACCTCACGATGTCTATCTAATTATGAACTTGCTTTACTTTCACTGAACACATTTTTGGTGATAACAAATGTAACAAAGTAACATATTTACCAACACATGTTCTACACCACTACATACTACTTAAATGTGTGCTGCGTCGGTTCAGCCATTCTCCGCAAGGTTTTTTTAAATTGGTCCGTGCGCAAAGCATTGTGGGGATTTTAAGGACGCAAAGTCTACCCATGTGCAGCCTTGAAATTTTCCCCAAACCAAGGACGCGGCCTCGGTGGAATTCCAAGTATGCTGGAGATTGGAACCTTCCTGCTGCGCCACTTGAGGACGTAGCATCCTTGAAGTATTGGCTTGGAAGCCAGTATCCTCGCGATTGAGAAACGGCCTGGCACTCCTGTTGACACGGACAACGTCTGCGAAATAGTGCCTACCAGCCACGCCCCGACACATGGGGTCACGCCGGCCAATCACAAAGCTTTGATGCGTTCAAGTGCATTATTATGGCACAGGAAGATTATGTTATAGGACATTAACGATAAAACAGAATATGGCTGTTCTATTTTTAGACACATCTCGCAATCGACTGGGAATCTCCCTG
>NW_011363043.1:0-2546 GCF_000735185.1 Notothenia coriiceps | reverse complement strand
ATGTGTTAAATGACACAGAAAGAGACTCAAATGCCCTTAAAGGTGTTACATTACACAGAAAGGGACTCAAAATGCCCTTAAAGGTGTTACATTACACGTAAAGAGACTCAAATGCCCTTAAAGGTGTTATATTACACAGAAAGGGACTCAAAATGCCTTAAAGGCGTTATATTAAACAGAAAGAGACTCAAAATGCCCTTAAAGGTGTTAAATGACACGTAAAGAAACTCAAATGCCCTTAAAGGTGTTAAATGACACGTAAAGAGACTCAAATGCCCTTAAAGGTGTTAAATGACACAATAAGGGACTCAAAATGCCCTTAAAGGTGTTCAATGACACGTAAAGAGACTCAAATGCCCTTAAAGGTGTTCAATGACACGTAAAGAGACTCAAAATGCCCTTAAAGGTGTTAAATGACACGTAATGGGACTCAAAATGCCCTTAAAGGTGTTCAATGACACGTAAAGGGACTCAAAATGCCCTTAAAGGTGTTCAATGACACGTAAAGAGACTCAAAATGCCCTTAAAGGTGTTAAATTACACAATAAGGGACTCAAAATGTCCTTAAAGGAGTTATATTAAACAGAAAGAGACTCAAAATGTCCTTAAAGGTGTTATATTAAACAGAAAGAGACTCAAAATGCCCTTAAAGGTGTTATATTAAACAGAAAGAGACTCAAAATGCCCTTAAAGGTGTTAAATGACACGTAAAGGGACTCAAAATGCCCTTAAAGGTGTTATATTACACAATAAGGGACTCAAAATGCCCTTAAAGGTGTTATATGACACAGAAAGGGACTCAAAATGTCCTTAAAGGAGTTAAATGACACGTAAAGAGACTCAAAATGACGGTTAATGCAGAAGCTTAAAGCCAGGTTATTAAAGGTGGATAAAGACCTGTTAAAGTGAGGCTTCAACAGGAAGACATTGGGACATGAAAGGTGATTTCTGAAGCCCCGTAACCTGAATGAACTCTTGTGCGCAGTGAAGGCCTCTCTGCTTGCTCTGCGTTGCATCATGACACTCACTTTATATATTTCTTTATGTTATTCCTCTCAGTTGTTGTTTTGCTCTTCCTGCAGCTTCTCTCAACTCCAAGCAGCTTTTTCCTTCTGACTTTAACTCCAAACTAAAGCCGACTTCTGGACTTTAGAGAGCTTTAAAAGCAGCCTCTGAAGCCATCTGCTGCGTTCTGCTCCTTCACACCTCGTTCAAGCCTCTTTTTAACTTTTCACATGTTCACATATACAGGGGTTTATTGTTAACAGCATGTTGTGTCACACCGCTTCACCATTTCTGAACTGAACGCACTTTTTCCACCATTTCAGACGTCTTTACGAGTTAGATTCGTAGAAAAACAACAAATGTAGTTAAAGAAATGATCAGAATGAAGACCGTGGTGCCTTCAGGTGCTCCTTGGGTGTGTTAGGAACCATTTATTTGGACTTCGGTGTGTTCAAGAGCTTCAGACACTTGAACAGATCATGTGTTGTGTTTAATATCTCAGAAAATTCATTGTAATTCTCAGTTTTTGTTTAGAGTTTAATGCGTTTCCCGGTTGGTGTTTCCTTTTTCAGATTATTTTGAACCCATTTAAATGTAACACGAATACTCTTTCCAAATGTGCAGAGAAGAGAGGCTGGAAACACTTTTCTGACTGTTTTACACCAAAAATAACCCAACAATGTATCTATTAATTCAGGGAAAGAAGCTGGCAGATTTGAATCAACGTCCTCTCGTTAGTTTTGGAGTAAAACCAGGAATACTGGTCCTTGGCGTGCAGCGAGCGATTCCTCTCCAAAAGGCTCGTTTACTCTCAGAAACACTGAGAAATCGGGTCATTTTATAAAATATGTGCATATTGAAAAGCAGAGAGAAAGTAGTGCTCTTTATGATGAGATGCAGGCGCCTGATTGGCCCATGTGACCTGTGGCGGCCGCTGTGATTGGTCGACATGCGGCCTGCTCAGTTTTATGTCAACGTTTTACTTATAATTGAATTGTGTGTGTGTTTTATTATAATAACATAATATAACTTCAAATATATCGAATAGAGGATCTAAAATAAACTTTTATTATAATAAACTAAAGCTTAAGATTTAAACCTCCTCCTCCTGTCTCTCCTAAAATAAAGAGTTTCTGCACACAGCGACAGAGTCTCTATACGTGTGGACATCTGATTTCAGGTGTTTCTAGTCTCTTTGTGGTCATTTTGAGTGTCTTTGTAGTTAGCATCAGGCTAACAGGTAGTAGTGTGTGTTCTCAGTGTGTTGTTAGCATCAGGCTAACAGGTAGCAGTGTGTGCTCTCAGTGTGTTGTTAGCATCAGGCTAACAGGTAGCAGTGTGTGTTCTCAGTGTGTTGTTAGCATCAGGCTAACAGGTAGCAGTGTGTGTTCTCAGTGTGTTGTTAGCATCAGGCTAACAGGTAGCAGAGTGTTTTCTCAGTGTGTTGTTAGCATCAGGCTAACAGGTAGCAGTGTGTGTTGTCAGTGTGTGTTGTTAGCATCGTGCTAACAGGTAGCAGTGTGTGTTCTCAGTGTGTTGTT
>NW_011363042.1:0-2963 GCF_000735185.1 Notothenia coriiceps | reverse complement strand
GAGCCGTTAAAGGCAGAGAGTGAAATTCAGTGAATACACGTAGTTTACAGAGATGCTGTATGAGAAACCAATGTGAGTTTGGAAAATTGCACAATATAAATCTATTCTAGTACAGTGGTTCTCAACTGGTGGGTCAGGACCCAAAAGTGGGTCGCGGATCCTTTTCGAGTGGGTCGCGGAAAAAAAGAAGAACAAAAAAACTAAAAATTGGAATTTTTCTTTTTTTTTTGGGGGGGAAAAAGTAAAACTTTTAACGCTATGCATGCAGTCGGCGTTGGACTGGAAGTGCTGGAGATCATAAACGGTTTTGAAAACTTCTGTCACGTAGTGATCATCTTCTCAATAAAATATCTTTGCTGATGTTTTTTCGAGTCTTCTGGCCAATCAGAATCCAGATTGTTGCCGGAAGTCCTCATCGGGAATAACTTTGCGGTAGAACTCTTCTTTATACATCCATGGGTACAACTTCAGATACAAATGAACACATAATGAAATATGACCCCCGGTTTGATGATTGAGAGGTCACAGAACAATGGGAGCTATCTACCCTTACCCACAATTGAAAGTATGTCACAAAGACTATCTCCTCTTTACTCTTCTCGCAGCAAGATGTCAGAACAAAGTGAAAAACAAACAATGGCATAAAATATTATTAATATGTCGGGTAGCAATAGATTTATTTATTTTCTTCTCAGAGTGTACCAGAATGCATAGTTTATGTTAGTATTTCTAAAAAGCGTATATATTACAGCACGTTTTTTTTTGTTGAATAGATTTGAGTGCTTCAAAATGTTGGGTCGCGATGTATTGACCAAGTAAAAAGTGGGTCCCGAGGCCTGACCAGTTGAGAACCACTGTTCTAGGTAATAAGACACAGAAGCGCTGCACCATAATTTCACTTCACAAAGTGGGAACTGACATCATCTTCTTTCGAAAAAAAGGAAGTGACAGGGTTTCTATTCTGAGAAAATCTAGTTCTAGGTTTAAGTAAAGATAGACATTTAAAAAATATTGCTTCCTGTCTAAAGCTGCGGTACAGATTGAGAAGTGCAATATCCGAATCACTGCAGAGGTATCCTAACCTAAATCTCACACTTGGATCCTTCTCATATGCCTTTTAAAGGAATCTACATTAATGACCAATCTCTCCGACATCGTTAATCGTATCAATATCAGTCAGAAATAATAGCTGTTATTTTGTTCTAATCTTGCTGCCCTATTTCTGACCTCTCTGCTTCTCCTCTCCCGTTACCCTCTCCCTCTCGGGTGCAGTTGTTGCTGCTGAGGGGCTATGCCTTCAACCACTCTGCAGACTTTGAAACGGTGAGGATGATGAAGGAGAAGCTGTGCTACGTCGGTTACAACATCGAGCAGGAGCAGAAGCTGGCGCTGGAGACCACCGTGCTGGTGGAGTCATACACGGTAAATACTCACATGTTTTCATTTTAAACATTAAAAAAAAAAACACTGTTAAATCTACTTTTGGATTAACATAACATTGGTTTAATGGAAACTGACCGAATAGACATATGAGACAGTGTGTCAGTTTTGATCACTTTGAATACCCACAGTGACAGTTTAGGAGAGTTTGTCACTCCTGCTGAGTTAATAATGTAACCTGTTGTTGTTGTATGTTAGTGGTCATCCTTTTGAGCACTGCAGACACAATAGGAAGTCTAAAACCAAAATGTAAAACCAGTTGCTGCCCTCACGTGGACAATCTGTGCACTCGTCACTCAGTTGGCATCATAGAGGACGACAAAGAGCTACAAAAAAATAATATTAGATAGCAAGATCATTTAAATAAAGACAAGGTCTAATATATCATTTCAGTCATTTTAATAACTTTTCTACTCTTGGATGACCCTGCTTGTTTTCATGAATGCAGGTCATCTTGCTGACTGTTCACATGTTTCCTGCTGTCAACTATCTAATAAATAACACACACATAAAAGATCAAGATTCAAAATAAAAAAAGATAACTAAACTAAACTGGACAAAGACTGTATATGAGGATTAAGGGGAGTCAGAAGTGTTTTAATACGCTTGTGATGGCAATGACCGCTAAAAGATGTTGAATTCACTCCAAAAATGTAGGGCATTCATATTTTTCAGAAACAAATAGCAGCTGTTTTTTAATGTAAAACAGACAGATATTTCCACCCCATTGGAATTGTTTATAAGCGAGTTATTTTCATGCACACAGGTTTTAAATAGCAGAAAGAATCCCCCCCGAAGGGTTTGTTATTGAAAAGTGTCAGTATTTGTGAAGTAATCAGAACTAATGGGGTAACTAAATCTGCGCTGAGGAGACTACCACATGGCCTCTGTTGGCTCTTTTGGGGACGGGACAGGGCTGCTGATTGAGCGCGGTTTAAGCGTGCTGTGCCCGGCCCGTTTTTGGTTGCGTTTCCACTAGGCGTAGTTCCGGCTAGTGGGTACTTTTTCACAGTTTTCTGGCCCTCCAAAATCCAGGTTCTTTCCGGGCCAACAACCGGGCTGAGTATGCTAAACTAGTGAGAGAATCGCTGGTAACTACAACAAAATGAACATGATTGTAATACACGTTTCAAAATGATGCCGAAGTAACAACATACTGATACCGGTTAGTAAAAACCATGAATTAATGCTTTGACAAGTCTGCAGACAGACGGCAGACGAAAGACCTTTTAAAATGCGTGTTTTCTGAATGGAGATTTGGCTAAGCTAACGCAGTATATGCTCCGACCGTCCACACTCACAACAACGGCCTATACAGACATAAATAAACCAGCGACTGTATTCTCCATGACACAGACAGTCTGTGGTTTGTACTTGTTTAACTTCTGTCTAGTTTCTGAACAGATATGAGGAGCTGTGAGCTCTGAGGGCTAACAGCTAACGGCTGATGTTGGTTTTGTGTTTCACATTGAAGATGACGTCACGGCTCCGCCTACACTGCGTTACTATAGTTACTGCCCCAG
>NW_011363041.1:11516-14277 GCF_000735185.1 Notothenia coriiceps | reverse complement strand
GTCTCCCCATATTATAAGAGAGGGACACACCTTGAGAGGCAGAAGTGTGTTCTGTGTCTCGCTCACAAATGAATCCGGCCTCTGAGAAGATGAGCTCTGAAGATGTGGATGGCAAATATTTCCCTGCAGAGTTTGCATGTCATCCCTGGGATATTCCTTTGCTTGTTCCAAATGATTCCACCAACATCAGCCGTTAGCTGTTAGCACTCCGAGCTCAAAGCTCCTCATATCTGCTCAGAAACTAGACAAAAGTTAAACAAGTACAAACCACAGACTGTCTGTGTCATGGCGAATACAGTCGCTGGTTTATTTATGTTTGTATAGGCCGTTGTTGTGAGTGTGGACGGTCGGAGCATATACTGCGTTAGCTTAGCCGATCTCCATTCAGAAAACACGCATTTTAAAAGATTTTTCGCCTGCCGTCTGTCTGCAGACTTGTCAAAGCATTAATTTATGGTTTTTACTAACCGGTATCAGTATGAAACGTGTATTACAATTAAATCACGGTAAAATATGTTCATTTTGTTGTAGTTGTAGCCCCCTTGCCAGCGATTCTCTCTCTAGTTTAGCATATTCAGCCCGGTTGTTGGCCCGGAAGGAACCTGGATTTTGGAGTGCCAGAAAACTGTGAAACATTACCCGTTAGCCGGACCTACCCCTAGTGGAAACGCAACAAAAAACGGGCCGGGTTTGGCATGGCACGCTTAAACCGTGCTACGCGCTGCAGTGGAAATGCGCCATTACATGCTACTTTGTTTTTATAAATGAAAGCAATGTTTGTAAATCACATCATCTGTGGAAATAAAAGTAATGTCAGAGCTCAAAAACGGGCAGTTAAATGATACATATTAGAAAACGTCCCCAACTGGAATCAAATATAGCAGTCAGCTGTAATATTAACAACTTCAGAAATATCATCATACTTGTTAAGATTTAATTTATACAGGTGAACCTAAATTGACAATGAAGCAGGGTTTCTGCGTACTCGTCCCTTCACTATGGTATAATGTAAGGTGTTGAGACATAATAAAAAAATAAAAATAGTTGGGACTATGATGGTTGCAAGAAAGGACAAATGTGGTGACATTTCACTTTTCTTCACCTCTGTATTGACTGGTTTAATAATTTGTCTACGTCCTGAACAGCCTGGCTTCACAGTAAATCTCTAACTTACCTATTCAAAGTGTGAATAAAGAACTTCTGGCTCAGGCCTTTAGTTGTTCCAAGGGTTGAATTAACTGAAAAACCTTCTCGCTGTGCTGGGTATTGTTTTTTTGTGTGCTGTTTAAAGTATATCCCATTGTTTCAGTTGCTTTTGTCTATGAATATGTTCTGTATGTGGGCTATATGTTTATATTTGCCAATCTCCTTAATTTCCTACTCTCTCCAGGTGCCATGTTACTCTTATGGGCAGAAGCTATCCAAGCTGGCAATTTTACGTATAGCCTGCAACTACATCCTGTCTCTGGCTCAGTTGGCGGAGCTCGACTACAGTTCAGACTGCGACAGTGTCAGCTTCTCTCAGTGTGTGGAGCAGTGCACCAGGACCCTGCAAGCCGAGGGGAGGAGCAAGAAGAGGAAGGTGAGGCTGCCTTCTCTATATAACATTCATTCTCTGCTTCTCAATCGTGGCTGGGGCGACTGCTACAGGAAGAAACCTATAAAGGACATGTTTTTTTCTGCTTTATATTTGATAAGAATATCGTAAGAAGCCTCCCTATGTTCTCTTTTAATTTGCTGAAACTTCTATCAATAAAAGTTATTTAATATAGTCAATAATATGGATATTTGGAGCATAATAACTGAACGCTGCTTCTCCATGTTTGGTTCTGGACCAAAAGCAGACCAGTCCCAGAAGACCTGATAGTTTTGGATGGTTCATAATTGAGCGGGAGGTCAGAAATGTATTTTTGGCCGAAACCATTCAATGCTTTATAAACCAGCAGCAGTATTTGGAAACCAGTTCTTTGACAGACAGGAAGCCAGTGTAAAGACTTCCGAACTGGACTAATCCAATTTCTTAGTGTTAGTGAGGAAGCCAGTGTAAAGACTTCCGAACTGGACTAATCCAATTTCTTAGTGTTAGTGAGGAACCAGTGTAAAGACTTCCGAACTGGACTAATCCAATTTCTTAGTGTTAGTGAGGAACCAGTGTAAAGACTTCAGAACTGGACTGATCCACTTTCTTAGTGTTAGTGAGGAACCAGTGTAAAGACTTCAGAACTGGACTGATCCACTTTCTTAGTGTTAGTGAGGAACCAGTGTAAAGACTTCAGAACTGGACTGATCCACTTTCTTAGTGTTAGAGAGGAACCAGTGTAAAGACTTCAGAACTGGACTGATCCACTTTCTTAGTGTTAGTGAGGAACCAGTGTAAAGACTTCAGAACTGGACTGATCCACTTTCTTAGTGTTAGTGAGGAACCAGTGTAAAGACTTCAGAACTGGACTGATCCACTTTCTTAGTGTTAGTGAGGAACCAGTGTAAAGACTTCAGAACTGGACTGATCCACTTTCTTAGTGTTAGAGAGGACTCGAGCAGCAGCGTTCTGAATCAGCTGAAGCTTTCTAATAGATTTTTAGTGAGACCTGTGAAGACAACATTACAGTAGTCCAGTCTACTGAAGATAAAAGCATGGACAATTTTTTCCAATTCCTGCTTTGACATTAGTTTTTTAATCCTAGATATATTCTTTAGGTGATAGTAGGCTGACTTAGTAATTGTCTTAATGTGACTGTTGAAATTTATTTCGGAAACTATG
>NW_011363041.1:0-4235 GCF_000735185.1 Notothenia coriiceps | reverse complement strand
AAACTCGACCAGCAACCAATCACATGAATCTCCCGCCCCGGACACACAAGCACGTGGTTTGATTGGCAAGAGCTTGTACTGGCATATGATTTGATTGGCTGACGCTTCCGTTGAAGCTTCAAAAGTTGAACATTAACCGCCCGTCCACACGGCGGCGTGCGTTGAAGCTTCAACGCTTCTGCCCATTCACTTTGAATGGGGTGACGTCGCGCTTTGCCGAACTGCATTGTGGTTCCGTCGCTTCGCTTTGCTCGCTTCAAAAGTTGAGCAATATTCAACTTTTGAAGCTTAGACGGAAGCGTCAGCCAATAAAATTATATGCCAGTACAAGCTCTAGCCAATCAAACCGCGTGCTTGTGTGTCCGGGGCGGGAGATTCATGTGATTGGTTGTTGGTCGAGTTTCTGATACACCCACTGGGAAGCTTCAACGCACGCCGCCGTGTGGACGCTGCCTAACACCCATTGACTACAGTGGCTGCGATCGCTGTGAACGCCGCAGCGCAGCCGTAACGCCGCGCAGACGGACCCGGTGGAATCCCGTGGTTAGTATGGACAGAGCTATTTCCTCACAGCACTTACACTAATGGGTCCATAATATGAAAAGACTGGAGTATATTAATAAAGTATATTTTATAAGAACATCTCTGCCTGATGATTATGGCCTTGCAAGACCTAGGCTGAAAATGAAACATTGGCATAGAAACACGAGTAATGTGAACGTTTTCACTTTTTTCTGCATTCAATCTTTATGCTAAGTTGTGCATGTCTCCTCACAGACTGCTCTGGGATCAGGGTAACTGATGTCATATATCCTATCTGACAGGAGGTAATAACCAAAAAATCAAATCTCCCAAAATGTGAAATTGATCAGGCCATTTTACACAATGTTATGGTTAAAGCAAATGTTTACCAGTGTAATGTCCTAACTCTAAATAATGACTCCTTATTGATAGCAGGGAGTAAGCAGGTACAAGTTCAGTTTGATGTTCTGTACACTACTGTACACCTCCACATTATTAAAGAGCAAACTGTCTCTTTGGATCTGTATTCAGGTGTTGTCAGTTGACCACACATATATCCAGTATGCAGAACTTGGCTCTACAGGTGGGGCAGGGCACTCTGCTAGAGAGCCAGGTCTCAGGTCTCTGCTGGTCCTGTCGGCTGGCGAACCATCGGCCCAGACAGGACAGACACCACATGGGTCTGCAGAAACACTGCTGGCACTCTGACTCCGTATCAGCTCCTAGAACACACAGCGGTCACAGAGGAAGAGTCACAATCACAGGATATAAACTTAAAACTAACAAGAACATAAGAGCTGGATGAATCAGGGCAGGGAAGAAACAGGAGTATGTGCAAAGGGCATGGGGACATTACACAAACTCACCCTTTAAACCGGGCAATGCGCTTATATACCACTGTTTATATTGTAATATACACAATATATTCTTTGATCTTTTTTTTCTTATGTTAATATGCACAAACAAACTTCTTATAAATCAATAACTTTGAAGGATATTTTTATGTTACATTTTTACTTAACTTTTCACGTTAAATATTTGTATTTCTCTTTGATTTCATTAGGTAACTGAAACCCAATTTCCCGAGATAAACAAAGCGTTGTGATTGTCCCCTCACCTTCTGCGTGGCAGAGTCTGAGCAGCTTGGTGCCTGCTGGTGCCTGCATACAGCCGATACAGGGCTCCACCTCCTATAGACACAGTACTCTTGTGAATAATGGTGCATTGATACTGTGATCAGGATAGGACAGGATGTTAGCACATCAGTAGCATACACACATAAACAGTAGTGTACCTGTCCACTGGGGAGTGTGTACGGGCGATTGAGATCCACCTGAGCTCTAAAGGTTTCCAAGAAGAGTTCAGTGATGGTTTGGTGGATCACTACATTGGCAGCGTTTCTGATGGGAGCGTGGAGCTTCTCCCTGAGCTCTGCATACTCTGTAGAGATTAGCCTGGAAACAGTGGAAAAGTTACTTTTACTTACACAGACAAGCACATACGCACGCATACACACCCACGCACACACACCTGATATCAAAGGGTCTAACAGCCGGGTTGATGCTGCCCACGGTCAGGGTGAGGATCTGAGCCGGGGAGGCGGAGTCTGGAGTCAGCTGGTGCTGTTGAGACTCTGTCACGGTCACATGACAGTCCGTCTGTAACGCCATGTAGACATGGTAGGTGGTCACCTGGAGAAGGACAAAGAAGATCAACCATGTGGATAAAGTAAATTTTTAATAATGTTTTTTTTGTTGCAAGAATTTCAACAATACTTTGTTGTTGTTGATTTGCATAAAGGTATTGATTTGCATAACCTAAACATACCATAAGCTAAAATGTAGCATGAGCCTGAAAGTGTTTACTAGGACTGCCCCTAAATAGTCGACTAAACATTAGTCGACTAAAAAAGTCTTCATTCATCTTTATGTCGCAGGAAGAAAAAGACAAAAATCGCTCTATCGGGGCGCTGCGTTTTCTTTGTCATCCAGAAAACCAGACTCTATGAGCTGGCAAACAGACTACAAGTAGAAGAAGGACTCAAATATAATCTTAACGATGCTATAAATTATTTTCCTGTCCACTTTGAAGCAGCACAACAAGCTGTAGAACAACATCAGAGATAGCATAACGTGTTCATGGCAGACTTGTAATCAGGCAGAGAGCAACATTAGCATTTCAGTTGTGTTCTGTCCCCTGATACTGTCAGTCCAACTGAAGAGTTTGGTGAGAATTAATGGGGTCTAAACAGCATTGCTTGCCGCTGGAGCCCTGCTGTTTTTGTTCCCTTTATTCTTCTGTTGCTTCTTCTTTCCTATTATTTTTCTATGCCAGCAGTTTTCAATTTGTTTAAATATTGTAACTGTTGCCTGATATGGTTATACAAATAGGTAAAGCTGTATCAAAAGCCATTTTGGCACAGTGCACTCAGGTGATTCAAAGATCTAGGGTTCCATTCTCTCGGTGACCAATTCCTATGATTTCACCAAAATCTTTGAAACGACACCTCAGAAACACCATTCACACGCTTGGACAACACGGACCAACGCTGAAAATTGTGAGACACTGGAATGTTTGACTATTCTGTGTGGTACAGTGGTTCTGGTGAGTCTCTTTTATTTTGCATCTTGTTTCGTAGTGTGTTGGTTCTTCTGCCTCATTACCACCAGAGGGCAGGGCTGAGAAAGAACCACATTCTCCACAATAATCCTCTCCCACTCAAAGCCATTTGTAATTAGTTTGATAATGTCTTTGTATTCCTTTATCAACAAACAGCCTTGTTTTCCATTAGTTAAAGGTTTCTATGTTCCTTGTTGGAGAGGTCTCTTTTGTCTGTTGATACATTATTTGGATGTGCAGTTTATCTTGCCTTGTTATTATTTGTCCTCCCATCTGGGATGCCACTTTTATGTTGATGTTAGACTTCAAGTTGCTTGGGTGCTGGTCGGGCCTGACAATTTGAATATTTAGAGTATGGTCAAAGCCTACAAAGGTACATGTAACACAAATAATAAGTATAAATCACATGTCCCATTTAACACATTGCAATCAATCATTCTCATTCAAACCTAGTTAAAGCCACACCCCTAAACAAATCACAATAAATGCAACAAAATAATAAACTGAACGTTCTGTTATAAGTTAGTCTGCTGTGGGTGAAAGTGTGAATTGATTGAACAGATTCTGCCCAAAACATTATCCAAAAGTATAATCCACAGAACTCTAGATTTCAGGAGTTCACTCCCAACCAAAGTGAATATTCCCAAATAATGTTTTTTAGATAAATTCAATAAAAACAAACAAACAAAAACACCCACCTTAAATTAGCTTTGGCAAATGTATTTGCAGATCTTAAAGGTCCCCTATTATACTATGTTTTAACAATATATAACAGGTCTCAGATATATACAGAACATGTCTCTGAAGTGTTTGGCTGAAACACCAAACAGATCATTGCAGCATCCCATAATCCCGTCTGTTTCAGCCCTGTTTCAAAAGTGCTGATTCCCTTTCTGTTACTTTAAATGAAAATAAGGAGCCACTCCCCACACCCCTCTGAGAGATATTTGGTTAAAAAGAACACAATAGCCGCTTTCACACAGAGATTCAGGTGATAAGGTGGGGGGTGTTACCTTGGTTGGTGATTGGCTAATGGTTACACAAGCCAAAAAAACGTTATGACGTCATAAAGTGGCCAAAATCTGATCAGCTCA
>NW_011363040.1:0-3107 GCF_000735185.1 Notothenia coriiceps | reverse complement strand
TTCGTCATGAGACGCTGTGTCCTTGGAGTCATTTCACTTACATTCTTTTTAATGATGGATACCAGTGGACGATGATCTGTCTCTACTGTGAATGAAGGCAGGCCATAAACCAGTCCCTTTCTCTATCATATCTACACTCAGTCTGTGTCACTGACCTGGAAGCATAGGCCACTGGTTTCCAATCCTTCAACCTGTAGGAGCACTGCGCCTATTCCATCCTTTGAAGCATCTGTTGAAACTGGAATCTTCTTTGTTGGGTCAAAGAATGTCAACACAGGTGCAGGTGTGAGCGTCTGTCTGAGTGCTTTCCACTCTTGCTCATGTTTGACTGTCCATTCAAACTCATTTTCTTTGTGCAGGAGCTCACGGATGCAAGATGTCTTTGCAGATAGGTTTGGAGTAACTGTACCTATGAGGTTGACCATCCCCATAATGCGAAGTACACCTGTCTTGTCTGTGGGCCTTGGCTTATCCTGTATGGCTCTGATCTTCTCTTGGTCAGCTTGTACACCTTGTGCAGAGAGCTTGTCTCCGAGAAAGACAACTTCTTGAACTCCAAACTCCTTTGCTCTTGTTAAGCTTGAGTCCATACTTGTGAATGCGCTCCAGCAGCTTTTTCAGCCTCTCATTGTGTTCTTGTACTGTAGAGCCCCACACAATGATGTCATCAACATGTGCTCGAACACCATCCAGCCCCTCAATGATGTGCTCCACCGCTCTGTGAAATATTTCGGATGCTGAGATGATCCCAAAGGGCAGTCTGAGGAAGCAATATCTGCAGAATGGTGTATTAAAGGTGCTGCTTCCAGTTCCAGCTGCCAAAAGCCTTGAGACGCAGTGGCGGCTCCAGAGTATCTGTGTTGGGTAATCTCTGGTAGGGCTAACCCATACAGTGGTGGAGCTCCAGAGTATATGTGTTGGGTAATCTCTGGTAGGGCTAACCCATACAGTGGTGGAGCTCAAGTCAGTATTTGCAATGTAATTACATACACGCTATATCACACCCCTTGACAGTGAAACGCCACGCGTGAGGTTTAGATTATTTCCCTGTCTCAATCCAAATGGAACTGTGTGAAATAAAACGGCACATTTGTCTTGTAGTAAATAAAAAGGGATCACTGTGAACGTGACGTATGATAGCACACGTTGAAGATCCAATGGGGATACTGAATGGAGGTTCCGACTGATCTCAGTCAGTAAGGCATGACTCTGATTGGCTGTAGGTCTATTCAAATTGCATTCGGAGGCATTTTGATCTGACCACGGCCGCGCTGATATTATAACACCAGAGAATTTCCATACCTTTAGTGTATACAACTCCCCCACTACTTAGACTAAGACTATTCCTTGCACCCCTCTAGCATAAGCCCGAATGGTCTCAACCATATTGCATCAGTAACGTGCACTTGTTGTTACAGCAGGATCAGTTTGTGTGTTGTGGACACGTTGTCACACCCCCAGGTTTATGTCACGGGTTTTAGTGTTGTCTGTCTAGGTTTGGGTGTTTGCGGTCATGTTTTCCTCCCTGTGTATTGTCTGGTCCTCTTCCCTGTGTTTTCCTGTCTGTCGTTAGGTTCCCTGGTGTGTCTAATTCCCTGATTGTTTTCACCTGTCACTCCTCGTGTGTCTCCTGTGCTCATCAGTGTCAGCCCCGCCCCTGATTGTTCCCACCTGTGCCTTGTTACCCTGTGTTTAAATTCCCCTGTCTCCCAGTTTTCAGTGTCAGTTCGTCTTGTCTGTTGTCACGTAAGGTCTATGCTCTTGGACCTCTTTGGTTTTTGATTCCTCACTGCATGAGCGTTTTCATTTTTGTTGATGTTTTTGGAAAATAAAGTATCCAACAAATACTTTACCTCTGTCTCCCGGGTCTTGCATTTGGGTCCTTCATACTACGTGCCTGAGATCGTAACATCCGTGTTCTCAACATGTTTACTTTAACATCATTGTTCATGGTGGGGCTAAGGTGGGGCTAAGCCCTTTCTTGGTATGGCTGGAGCCTACCCACCATATCCTGGCGCCGCCACTGGTGAGACGCATCAAGCTTTGTGAAGATGCCGGCTCCTGACATTTCACTTGTGATTTCCTCACGCTCGGGTATCTGATAATGTTCACGCTTGATGTTTTCATTCAGACCTTTTGGGTCCATGCACACTCTTAAATCAACACTTTCCTTCTTTACACAGACCATCGAGTTAACCCAGTCTGTTGGCTCCTCAACTTTCTGTATCACTCCGAGCATTGTCATTCTGTGGAGCTCTTTCTTTAAGCGATCTCTGAGTGGCGCTGGAGCTCTTCTCGCAGCGTGCACAACTGGCTGTGCATTTTCTTTGAGCTGGACTTTGTGAAGGGCAACACACCAAAGCCCTTAAACACACCTGCATAACTCTGTGCTATAGAATCAATAGAGTCATTTGGTGTACTCACAGTCGTGTTGATGCGATACACTCTCTTGACAAGTTCCAAATCTCACTCAGCAGTGAATCAAGTCCATCAGCCACAACAGAGAGAAGTAGGTGGTGCACTTTACCTTTTGAGGTTCCCTTTAATCTGCACACGCCCAAACTGTTGGTTTTCTGTCCGTCATAATCTTTTAGTGTTATTATTTAATGTGTGGCTTATCTTTCATTGCCTTGATGTCAGACAGGATCATCAGGTTTTGCTTTCGCACCAGTATCCAGTTTCATAGTTATTACTGTCCCGTGAATAGAGATGGGTATCGAGAACCGGTACTAAGTCAATACCGGTACCTGATTGGACGGTATCGGTATACCGTTAAGCCGCTGGATAAACGGTGCTGCTATCGGTATATCTGTTACGTCTACTTCCTTAGTTTAACTTTAAACCATTCTGGTTGGTTGGGAACCCTCATCCCGTGTGATGTATCCGGTTTGAAACCCCTCTGATTGGCCACTGTAAATGCCACTCCTCATCTCTCTCAACAGCGCTCTTATTATTGTTGTGAGACTCCCGCAGGCATGGCGGACAGAGCGAAGCGATCCAAGGTCTGGTTGCACTTTAAAAGAATGTAGTGGCGATAGTGCAAGGTGCAATCTATGTACTCAATTAGTTGCTCGTAAAGGGGGTAACACAAGCAACTTAATGAAGCA
>NW_011363039.1:0-1015 GCF_000735185.1 Notothenia coriiceps | reverse complement strand
ATTAAACTGTGTACATCCCTGGAGGTTTAGGGGATAGGAAACACTCAAATTTAAAACATATAATTAATACATGGGTGAAAATTGCTTGTGTCCATAATGGGCATCATTAATATATACCCACATGACAGCTAAGGTCAGAAGAGCTTTATTTAACAGCTGGTCTTATGTCTGTGACCCCTCCTGTTGTTACTTGATAAGCCTGAAACATGCACTTGTCAAGGTTCAGAGGCACATTTTGCAAATATGGCAGTAGCCATCGATCATCTTAAGATAAGATATACTTTATCGATCCGGTGTTGGACATTTTTTCGTTACAGCAGCATGTGTAACAGTTTTAAATATGCAGTGGTGTTTATTTGTAAATAATTTAGTATAATCACACAAATTCTGTGTTTTATATTTAATAATTCTCTGTTCCTCATTTATTGAATGTTCAATGTTTAACAAGGTCAATGTTTAACAAGGGTCAGAGATGAAAAACTTGGGTCGCAGGTTCCTACTACAATAGCTTTGTCTGCCACAAAAAAGTAAAAAAAGTAACCACTTTCATTCAACTAGGCCAGTAGGTAAGGGCTTTCCACTGGATAATAACTGCAGCGATGTATATGTTTTAGCTGAATACACGTTTAACCCTAACTGATGCAGTTAGTCACTTCTTAATGTTTGTTCTTTCTGATGTAAAGTCAAGGTTGTAACTGTTTGCAATGAAGTTGTGTGGCGCTGAACTGTTCCTTTGATTCTTTTGATATATGATAGTAGTATAGCAGATAACTTTTTTCTTATTCAAAAGAGGCCTTTAGACCATTAGTTTGTCTGTCTGTGTCTCCTATTAATATCTAAGCCTGACAAATTATTGATATATTGCTTTCCTGCAATGTTAACTACTGTAGGCTATGTTTAAGCACTTATTTTAACTGATATTATACATATGTATTATACTGTCAGGTATTGAACATTCAATAAATAAAGAACACAGAATTATTAAATATAAAACACAGAATTTGTGTGATTATAC
>NW_011363038.1:0-2449 GCF_000735185.1 Notothenia coriiceps | reverse complement strand
TGGGGCGGGGTGAAAGGTGGCAGCCGTCCACCCTTTTCACTGTGAATCTCTGCGTACCCTCTTCATTACACATGCACCCCCCCCCTGTAATGTGTGTGAAAGTGTGTGTGTGTGTGTGTGGAGATATCTCGGGGGCCGATCCATGCCAACCAGGAGTCCCGTGGGAGGAGGGCTGCTCTCTTTGGGTGAGGGGAGGGGGTTGACTGCAATCTGTGGAGAAGCAAAATACACCACTGGCACTGAGTGTCGACAGAAGGTGTGTGTGTGTGTGTGTGTGTGTGTGTGTGTGTGTGTGTGTGTGTGTGTGTGTGTGTGTGTGTGTGTGTGTGTGTGTGTGTGTGTGTGTGTGTGTGTGTGTGTGTGTGTGTGTGTGTGTGTACCTTTTTTTTTATCGTCCACTGTGCTCTTTTGCAGCTCTCACGTTCAAACACGCTCACACACACACCTTCATCTAAACTGCCAAACCATCGTCTCTCCGGTTACACACCTCTTTCTTTCATCGCCCCCCGAGTGGACATTTTTTGTTTCTGTGGAGTTTAACCGCTTCATCTCGTTTCTGCCGGCGGTTCAAAAACAAGTGAAATGTCTTCAGAAAATAACCCTTTTTTTATGAAACCGGTTTAGAGTGACAGCTTTAAGAAAGTCTCAGGAGAGGAGGAACACTTCCTAAATAAGACCCTGTTTCTAGTTGTTGTTATATATTTGTATATTTAATAGGAAGCCACTTCCTTGTTGTATTTTGCTGTTTTTTGCCTGGGTTGTGCAGTTTTCCTCCCCAGGGAGCTCTCCTCTGATGGGGGTGGGGAAGCTTTTAATTATTGTGGTTGGAGCATCTTGAAGAGAAATGTATGGGAGACATTAGACGCCAAAAAGGTTCCTTGCCAAAAACTGGTGTTAATGTTCTGTCGTTGGTTTAAAGCGGGTAACAGGAGCGCTGCGCCCTCAGAAAGCAACATTTCTGTTGCTCAAAAGCTGTATAATGACTCGAAACATGTGGAAATGGTGTCGAATAGAGCGTCAGACGACAGAGACAGCTTTGACGTTACGTTATTTTTTACGTCCGCGCC
This sequence comes from Notothenia coriiceps, assembly GCF_000735185.1. Taxonomy (NCBI): domain Eukaryota; kingdom Metazoa; phylum Chordata; class Actinopteri; order Perciformes; family Nototheniidae; genus Notothenia; species Notothenia coriiceps. Next base: position 1,382 of record NW_011363038.1, on the reverse strand, counting down.
GGCGTCGTGTTCTCGAGATAATTGATATATCTTAAGATCAGCGCCACAGGATCACCTCATAGTGTATAACCCCTGAGATGTATTTACATTTTATAGAAAAAGGAATTGAGCAGGAAAATAGTTTGTACATTTATCAACATCAATATGAAAACGCAGTTCTTCTTCTTCTTGATTATGAAACTCTCTGTTTGTACGTCTGAGTAATTATACTCCGTTCAGGAGACCCTTTGTTGTGCGCTGACCTTCCTTTGTTATTCCTCCGGATACTGCGAGCCACGATAATATATAATAACCCAAATAACTTCCCTTACAGTAAATCAGATGCCAGCGAGTGCTGACAGGCTAATACTCAGCTGTTAAATAAATGAAAACATTGTGCTGTAGCTGCTCTGTATATCAGATTACTGCTTAATATTTTAGTAGCAGGACTCACCAGCTGATAAACCCAATCTGTTTCTGTCCACCTCAAACCCATCTTTTAATGTTGCAAGAACCAGATTTTCAGTTTTAAAAAATAAATATTTTATTTTATTTTTTGCCCTTATTTCACTTTGAGATAATCTCTTGAGGGAACACGGGGATCTTAGCCTCTGCAGACCATTAACATGCACTAAAACCATTATACAACACACGACAGGAGAGTGAACCCCCCCAAAAAGCACAATAGGGCCTCTTTAATGACAATATGTAGGTACTTTGTAACATTGAACCTGATCCTTTACGCGTCTGACACATAAGTCTGGAGATCTGAACTCTACCTGACGTTTTACAACACTTAGCTTCCTGCCTCTCTTTCCTTCGGCCTCACAGCGACCAAAGTCCTCCATTTCCTTAAACTTTGTACACTGCGTCCCCGACACACACCAAAATTGAAGCAGGCACCATTGTTTGTATACTGTGTGTGTGTGTGTGTGTGTGTGTGTGTGTGTGTGGGTGTGTGTGTGTGTCAGTTTCTTTTGTTATGTGAGCTACCTGACCTCCTTGCTACAGTTGCTTTAACACTGACTCCGTGTGGGTTCATGCACGGTATATCGTTTTTGTTTGGACCACACACACACACACACACACACACACACACACACACACACACACACACACACACACACACACACACACACACACACACACACACACACACACAGACATAGTGCCGCTGAGAGGTGTGCAGGAATGTTTACTTGGACCCGCCTTTAGTGAATTCCTACTTATTCTTCCATAATGGCTGCTTTTGTGTGGAAGGTCATATTTGAGCAATTCTTTTTTTTGGAGAATTTGATCAACAGCGTGTGTGTGTGTGTGTGTGTGTGTGTGTGTGTGTGTGTGTGTGTGTGTGTGTGTGTGTGTGTGTGTGTGTGTGTGTGTGTGTGTGTGTGTGTGTGTGT
>NW_011363037.1:0-2294 GCF_000735185.1 Notothenia coriiceps | reverse complement strand
GGAAGCAGACAGACAGGGCTCTGTTGTATGTCACGGGCAGTGAGGTAGTGTGTGTGTGTGTGTGTGTGTGTGTGTGTGTGTGTGTGTGTGTGTGTGTGTGTGTGTGTGTGTGTGTGTGTGTGTGTGTGTGTGTGTGTGTGTGTGTGTGTGTGTGTGGTGGTTCGTCTACATACAGTAAGAGAAGGCTTCTCTCAGAATCAGAATAACACATACGAGGAATTTGACTAGGTGTTTTGGTGCATACATAAAAATAAAACAAAAATGTAAATCACAGATAAAAAACTATTTGAAGAAACTATAATAATATTAAAAAATATTGTAAAATATAGCAGTATTTACATTCACTTCTGCTGCCCGGCATGTGTGTGTATTTATATATATATTAGTGTGCGCTTAAGAGAAAGGAAGCAGACAGACAGGGCTCTGTTGTGTGTCACGGACAGTGAGGTAGTAACAATGTGTGTGTGTGTGTGTGTGTGTGTGTGTGTGTGTGTGTGTGTGTGTGTGTGTGTGTGTGTGTGTGTGTGTGTGTGTGTGTGTGTTGTGGTTCGTATACATACAGTAAGAGAAGGCTTATCTCATAGTCAGAAACAGGTTTATCACCAGGTACTGTAGGTTAACACATACGAGGAATTTGACTAGGTGTGGTGGTGCATACATTAAAATTAAAATAAAACAAAAATTAAAAACACAGAACTATTTTAAGAAACTATAATAACATAAACAAATATATTAAAAAAGATATTAAAATATAGCAGTATTTACATTGAATATGATTGAAATCGAAATATAATTGGAATAAAATACCTCAGTGTAAGGCAGTGTTGGAACGTAATGAAGTACATTAAAGTACATGTTCGAGGTACTTCACCTAGGTGTTTTTATTTTATGCTACTTTTTACTCCTACAGGATTATCTGAGCGCTTTAGTCACAGCACAGATTCAGATTATGAGCTAACATAAAATATAGATGGACTGATGAAATCGTGATACATAATTATGGGTTAAAATCTTCAGCTGCAGTATCCGTTCTAAAACCTGTTTTTAAGTTTCTTTATTGCTGCACGAATTTGCACATTTCTTTCTTCGTTCTCTATCTAAATGTATTGATAGTGAAAAGTCACTGGGAAGCCGCTGACATGTTGAGCTAAACACTCGCAGCAAAATTGGTAAGAAAACAGATTGCGTCCACTTATACAGGACCATTGAGTGCGACAGCTTTTCAATCAAGTTGACCCATTTTGTTCCAGCCCCCCCGATATGTGAATAAGGTTGTGGAGACCTCACTGTGTCTTAAATAGGATTTGACAGGATTAAATATCCCCCCGATGGGTAAATGATGGAGAGAGGAAAGTGGGGACATGCATTAACACATGAAGTGAATACAACATCAGGCGGGACCGATTTGTAAAGGCTAATCAACGTCTCTGCTAGATTTAATTACCCGTGATGTGGTTATTTATCATAAATATGTTGAATATGCACGAGTAGTGCTGCGTACCGGTACGCCGAACCGGTACTAGACTTGTAAAAAGTGTTGGTTCAAGTCCGGTTAAAACCGGAACGTCAGGAACCGGTACTTACGTATATTCTCCTTTGTGTTCTAAACCATCTAAAACCTTCCATAGATCGAGAAATTTGCGCTGAGAAAAGACGAAAAACATTGTTTTGGCTTCTGATATGGCGGCCATTACTGAGCTCACGAAGTCTCGCAAAATATCGCAACTGCTCGCGAGATCTGTGTGACGTCAAGGGAAGCTGGCTTAGACATAGTGGACACTGACAGCGTGGGATGCTGGTTGCCATATTTGGTAGTGTAGCTAAGCTAACTCCTTTGTATGTATGGTGATATAGCGTCTGCCGAAAGAGCAACACTTCACCCAGACAATGTCAATATGCTGTTGTTCTTGAACAAGAACACATAGACTTGTACTCTTGCATATTGAGTCTTGTATGTACATCACTATGTATGTAGTTGTGTTGTGTAGTTAGTAACACATGTAGAGTTCTAGAAAAGACATGGTGTAGACACAAGTTGGAAGGGGGCACAATAAACCTGACGAGTTTGAATTTGAGTTGATTATGAGTTTATTTTCAATTGATAATTAGCTCACAATAAGTTCACTTTAGTTACTCACACAACTTGACACAAGTCCGGACTTATAAGTCCGGACCTGAACCTGAACCTCTGGACTTGAGTCCGGACCTGAACCTGAATGTGAGTCCAGGTACACAGCACTAGTCAGGAGGGTAGTGATGACAGCTTGTAGGATTACTGGTTGTGCTAATGTTGT
>NW_011363036.1:0-3224 GCF_000735185.1 Notothenia coriiceps | reverse complement strand
GCTAGTTCTATGTGGACATTATGAGATGGACAGCCAGAGAGAATAAATGAAACAGTTATGAAATACTATATGACAGTAAAACAAGGTCCACCACCTGCCCACACCCCCTGTCAAATTGTCCCACCCACATTGAGGATGCTTCCTACGCCCATGTGTGTATGTGCGTGTGGGGAGTGTTGCAGTAGAACATTCCACTGTAGCGCCGCGGCCACAGTGGGCTAAGGCCCAAGTGTTTCAAGGTCCAGGCGACGCCTCTGATGAGCTCTAACGAAAAGTGGGAGCTTGTGACTAGTCTGTTTTGGCTTGGGATTGGACTTGTCAGTCTTTACTTCTGATTGGCCTCGGGAATTGCTTTGGGAGTTGTAAGAAATAAAATCAATGTTGATATGGCGTAATTTAAATTAAATACACGGTTTTAATTTAAAGCTGTATTATTCTGAAAAACTGGAAGTTCACACACACTTTTAACTTAAAACTTTTATTCTGAGAATTCTTCATTTCTAGTTAGCATTAGCATGTGGCTAATGTTACATTTTGAAACAGTGAATTCAAGGTTAAATTACATATAGTGTTGCACACTAAAAACACTGTCTTTAACTCTCACTTATTGACGCTGCAATACTGTTATTAGGGAATGTTTAAATAACCACAGACATTAGAATATTATAAAATCAAAGAGAACAACGACAGGATTTGCATTGGACACGCCCTCGTCGACGCCGGCCAATAGGAGGAGACCACAGATGACAACAGGAAGAGCAGGCCAAGAATTGCTCTCTTCCACTGCCCCACCTGCCAGGCAACAGCAAATGGGGAGAGCGCCTCCAGGCAGAATCTCATTTGTATATCATTGCATCATTTTGTTTTATTAAATGCTGTCAATTTTTATAAGCTTCTCTTTTCAGTTTATCCTGCCCTAAGGTTTAAGAAATCCTAACAGAGTCCTGAGTTGGGACTTGCCTATCTTGACTCAGGACTTGTCAGTCTTTCCTTGGGACTTGACTGGGGAATTTGTTTGTGAGTCCTGAGTAAGGACGAGCCTGTTGACATGGAACCTGTCATTCTTGAATTGGGACTTAACTGGGGACTTTCCTGTCTTGAAGGTTGTTCCTAGACTTGCCTGTTTTGGCTATGGACTTGGATTGGGACTTCTTAGTCTTGAATTGGGACTTGCCTGTCTTGGGACCTGACTTGGAACTTGCCTGTCTTGATTTGGCACTTGAGTCCCGCCTCTGCGTCGTTGTATCAGCTGCTGCTGTGATCAACAGAACACTTCTTATTAAATTCTCTACCGGCCAGATCCAAAGTGTACAGCCCTAGGCCAACGAATAGGAGAATGGGATTTTTTGAAGTCATGTTTTACTTTTATTTGGACAGCTCTACTTTTCGTTTTTTTTTCATGATGTGCACAGTCATCTGGTTCCTGTACAGCTCCTTGGCAGAGCTGTGCAGGTCCTGAGTGATGGAGAAAAGCTGAGAACAGAGAGTGAGAAAGTAAATAAAAATCTGTATGATAACAAATTGCATCACTGGTAATTCTATCCAGTGCTGCTGCACGGTGCGGAGAACCCTTTTTATACACGGGTGCTTGGGGTGATCTCCTGATAACATGGGGATAGATGTAGGCCATTAAATGAGCGTGTGCTGGGGCGGAGGGGCCACATTGCATTTGGCCCCAACAACAGTACTGTATATCAGCATGTTGTCACCTGGGCTGATGTCACAGCGGGTCTTTCGGCTAAGAAAACACTCTCTCTGTGTTGGGTGGGTGACCAGCGCAGGCTCACTCACTACCCACTAATGTGCTACTCGTGCCTTACTCGTACTTGTTTTGGGTTCACGGCCTCTGCAAATGTAATCCATAACCAATTAAGCATTGTGCGTGCGTTGCTATAGAGACTTTTCAACAAAACAAACTGATGTGGTTCAGCTTGCAAATGGAAGAAAAATTAAACAAAGGTGGCTTCAGGACCAAAAATTCCTGTTATATTGCTGTTTTTATTGACTTGATGGGGAAGGTAGGAAGCTGCACGACAACCTTAAAAGATGATCATTTCATAAATTTAGAATGGAAAATATTGTAAGTCAAATAAATGATTTAGAAAAATTAACAATGAAAATTAGAAATCAAGTTTGCATTTTTGATCAAAGATGAAAATGGATGAGATAAAATGACTGCTAATCCTGTTGCTGTGGTCGTGTGTCCTGGATCCTCTATCCTGAGCACTGGATCTGAGTCCTGGACTTCGAGTCGTGGCTGAACCTGTCTCTGCGGTCCTGCCAGACTCTCACCATACTACTTCCCTGATGGCTCCCACAAGATTGCTGACATCCTCGTGGATTCATCTTCTTATTATAGACACATGCATTTCCAAACATTTGGACTACCTATGTTTTAAATATATTATCTTTTCGATTTACACACGGCATCTATTGCACGTCTGTCCGTCCTGGGAGAGGGATCCCTCCTCTGTTGCTCTCCCTGAGGTTTCTCCCATTTCCCCTTTAAACTGTGGGGTTTTCTCTGGAAGTTTTTCCTTGTACGATGTGAGGGTCTAAGGACAGAGGGTGTCGGATTGTCATACTGATATTCTGTACAAACTGTGAAGACCACTGAGACAAATGTAACATTTGTGATATTGGGCTATATAAATAAATAGACATTGATTGATGACAAAACCCTTCTATTAAGCATCCAGTTAAATATGAAAATGTATGTACATATGAGAATAAATGCTTACTTACCTATTAATGAAGAAGACAAAGTAAACCCTATATTTATTGGGTGCAGTGCCTTGCTCAAGGACACTTCGGCAGTGCTCAGAAGGTGAACTGGCACCTCTCCAGCTACCAGTACACAGTATGTATTTGTTGTTGGTCCGATCGAGACTTGACCCAGCAACCTTTCAGTTCGTACAGACTGAGCTACTGCTGCCCTCAAGTACCCAATGTACTCAAGGTTTAACTGTATCCTATTTTGTTATTTATGTGTAGCCCAGTTATTCCCTAGTTTAATCAGGGAAGGGCCCTGAGTTCGTTAACTCAATAAATCTAATTTGCAATGAAGAATACATAAGCTAATTTTGTCTTATTTCTTTTAAGTTATCCTGTTTATATTTTACCAATGTACCTTTGTTGTTGTCTTGAGTCCCTTTAAGCACCTTTTAAATACTGTAACTTCACTAGTATTAGATTATGTCTACTCTACTATAACATATTACACA
>NW_011363035.1:0-5290 GCF_000735185.1 Notothenia coriiceps | reverse complement strand
TTTTACCAACAAGGTGAGTCTCGTGCTGGTATGTCTGTGTCACGCCGGTGACGGCCCGGGCAGATGTCTCAAAGTCAGAAAATGTCCCTCGCAGTGATGCAACATAAGTGCGCAGCAATTCCAAAAGTCGCACAGCGGTCATTAGGTCAATGTCTTTCTTTTGCAAGCCAGTGCTCGTAAGGTTGAATTGGTGCAGTACAGTGTCCCAAAATATTGTCAGCAGAGCAGTCTCTAGTTTCCCAAGTTTGCCACACAGCGCAGAGGCCTCTTGCCGTGTGTCCTGACGCTCTTCGTCATCAGCTGCCAACATTTGTAAAGCCCCTCTAATACCTCATTCACACCAACGGTGTTTCAGGGCCGGTTCGGAGCTGGAGCTTGAAAAGCACCGGGTTTTCCTGTTCACACCGCAGCGGAGCAGCCTCTTAGCTCCGGAAACCGGTTCGTTTCAAGCACCAAAAAATGGTCCGGCTAGAGCAAAAGCACCGCATACGTCACGCTTACATCGAAGCGGGGCAGGGGCAGGGGCGGGATCAACTCCTGAACAACAACAAAAAGCCGGCGTTTTATCCAGTTTGTACACAACGATGGAGAAACTTAACAAGCAGCAGTGGTCCACTGAAGAGACCAGCCTTTTTTTTATTGGGAATCTGGTCTTCCGAAGAGGTACAGAGGAAGCTGGAGCACAATCGGCCATTGTTGTTGTTGTCGGTGTGAGCTGTGAGGGGTTTCCGCGCGGTTTGGCTTTATGAAGCAGGCACGCAAACGGTTACGTCATGACGCAAACAATGACGCAATGACACAGCACCAGTCGAATTCTGGGCTGTGTGAAAAGAGCCGGAGCTAAACCGAAGAACCGGTTCTGAACCTGAAAAGCTCTAGCACGGAGCTTGAACCGGAGTTGCGTTGGTGCGAATGAGGTATTATTGCATTGTAATTATCACAAAGAGCTCTTGTGGAGTCTCCTCTGCAGCTTCATCTTGTTCAGGAGAGAGATTTTAGCGTCAGTGTGACGTTTTCAGTGAACACTTTATTCCATCGGTGGGTAAGCAGAGCAAAAAGCATAAAGTGCTTGAAGTATATAAAAAAACTGGCTTGCTTCACGACAACTATTTTCAACACAGTTGACATCAACCAAATTCAAGGAGTGTGCTGCGCACGGAATGTAATGTATGAGTGGGTTGCTTTTCTTGCAGCCCATTATATTTTCCTGACATGTTGGATGCGTTGTCATAAGCCTGGCCATGGCAGTTTGAGAGATCCAGCCCCATATCAATGACCATCTTCATCGCACAAGATTTTTTTTTCATCTTGTCACTGAGGGCCCTCTTTACTCAAGGGCCCCTGGGCACTTGCCCAGGTTGCCCATATGGTTAATCCGGCCTTGGTTAGCATAGCTAGCTAACCAGATGCTAATAACAACAGATCGCCACCGTGCTTTCAACTAAAGACACAGCCACGCAAACACTGTGGCATGTGTACGGCTGGTACGGCTCCTTATGGGTACTGTAATATTTGAAGAGCTGGAGCGGCGTTCCGGTGCTCTCCGTCAGCACTCCTTTCAGACGAGACATATACCACGTGAAGACACGTTACGCTCGTGTTGTGTTCAAGGAACCTGTCTTCGGCCAGGAAAAACAGTCACTCGCTTGTTTAATTATTTTGCGATCTAGATTTCTTCTTCTTTTTTGAAGTGAGAAGTTGTCCGTCCGTTGGATGGACGGACGGACGGCGGGACAATTTAAAAACAATCTAATAGGGGTGTATTATGGCTGTGGAAAAGGGCCTAACATAGGAGTAATAACGGTGTCATAACAATGTAATATGTATGTGATATTGGTGTAATATGGATGTAATATGGATGTAACATGGGTGTATCGTGGGTATATCATACATTTAACATGTCTGTAATATGAGTTTAATATTTTCAAAATTGTATACCTTCAATGGGCAATGTATCTCCGGAAATACACAGTGTAATTTGGAAAATTAAGTTCATCTTTTGAAAAAAACTAAAGGTGAATTTTAGCCTAGATACATTAGAAAATAGCAAATAATTAATTTTCCATATTATTGATATGTGCTTGCCCCTTAAGAGTTCAGAAAAACATGTAGTTATGCAATATACAAAATGTTAATTTGCACATTGTATTTCAATGATAATACAAAAATCTGCGTGCATGAAAAACATCTGAATCTCATGCAGTGCACTAATAAAAATATCCCATTGCAACAAGTCGGAAAGAGAAATTAGGTCAGGACAACATCAAACAGGCAGGCAGAACAGAACAATGAGCAGGCTCTAATTCAGATCAAACTGTGCTGTATAATGAGAGTGAGGTGGTAGCTACCTTTAGCAGGCCCTGAACAAAAAGGCCTGTGTCATATTTGAAAGAAGAGTCAGCCTTGCAGAGGCGGGAGCACTTCCTCTCTGCTGGGGTGAGGAAGAGGCAGAGAGTCCGCACAATCTGCAAAAATTAAAGCAAGATTAAAATACTCAAGTAAAGTACAAGTACCTCAACATTGTAATTAAGTACATTACTTCAGTAAATGTACTCCACTACATTACACCACTGGTGTTAGGCTTCACTTTCTAAAACATGGATTTTTCTGGTTGTTCTGCACAATTATTCAAGAAGCTTCATCAGCACAAAATGTACTGAAGCAGCCCGAATTTAGCTAGACCCCATCTGACATTAAGCTTGAGGCTAGGTAATAATATAATAAATAATTAAGGAAAGTCTTGATTTAATTGGTGCTCAGTTCAGGCCTGGAGTCAATACAAACCTACAAATGAAGGCTGGGTAGCCCTTTGATATTCATTGGACAAACTCTTAGTGGCTCTTTTCTTCTAAAATATATGTTAAACAAACACCTTATGGTGTGCAATATCAGTTTTCCTTCTTGGTTAGCATGTCCCACTTTTATCCGTTTGATTCCAATATCTGCCCATATGGAGCAGCTTCCAGTATATGCGTTCTCATATAACTTTTATAATTTTGTAAACAGTTGCTGCAGTAGCGGAGCTGCAAAAGCCCAGACGCAGAATCAAAACATCAAATCAAGCAATAACAGAGACTGAGGGGCTCATTACACTTTGAAAACCTCCTCCATTACATTTAAACTCATGTAGATACATTGCCGATTTGGATATGCGCAAATTCATTTACCTTATTTACTTTCTCCGGGTTGCTTCCAACTACTATTGAACAGCCGCAAGTCTGCAGATGAGAGCTGACGGCTCTAAAACACAGAGACAAAGACGTGCAAATTAGAGCCAATTAGTTAAATTAGCATGTCTGTAATCATTAATGACAGCTTTCAGTAATAATGATTGAGAGGAGGGATCTGAAAAACATTCACGCAGCTTTACATAGAGGAGGAATTAAGATTAATGCAACTTGCGCTGGGCCAGTGGAGATCTATTACTAGTTAATATTATTATGTTTACATTTCTCCTCATGTAGTTTGGCTCCTATTCTGGCCTTTTGAATATATTCTTAGGTATTAAATAGTCCATTTCACACTTTAAAGGGATAGTCAAGATGTTTTAAAGTGGGGAAACAGGCGGGAGTATAAGCATTGGAGAAGAGCAATGTTCTGTTTACGAAGGGGGCAACAGGGTTAGTAGGTTTGTGTGACTGGGTAGTGAAATAAAATAAAAATGTCAATGAATTCTGGTGACTTTTAAGAAAGTATAGATAAGGACTTCACTTCCCCGTGGGAAACGGCTGTCTGGCAGATCAATGTAAAGTAGTATAAATACTCAAGCACTAAAACTGCTTTTAATTTATTTAGGTATATAATACATTTTGCTGCTGCTCCGTCAAGGCGGGGCTTAAGAACAACTTAAGTGTGCATGCTCTGTTGGCTCAACAATGTGGACGATTGCCAGTAGATCCAAGGAAGATCCGGGTAAGATCGAACGAATATCCGGGTAAGATCGAAGGAACATACAGGGAAGATCCAAGGAAGTTAAAGGGGAGATCCAAGGAACATTGAGGGAAGATCCAAGGAACATCCAGGGAAGATCCAAGGAATATCCAGGGAAGATCCAAGTAATATCCACAGAAGGTCTAAGGCACATCAAGAGAGGATCCAAGGAAGATCTAAGGAAGATCTAAGGAATCCGAGGTATTTTTGTTCTCAAGAGTTAGGCCATTTTGGCTTTATGTGCCACTGCGAAGAATTCCACTTAAAACATTCTAAATATCCCTTTAAGTCCTCATTTGTTGGCCAAAATATAACTTTTGCCTGATTAGTTTTAAATAAATCATACATTGCCCCCCACACACACCTAGTCTGTTTTTCTCTTATTAAGCATCTTCATCAGCTATAAAATCCTGAAGATGCAACTAAATCAATTCCAGTGTACAGATGATTTTTCATCACCACAGGATGCTGAGTTAATTCTGTTCCACTGTGAGCGATTGCATACAACAGACTTTCCGGACTCTCTCAACCCTAACAGCGATTTAGCTTTCGACCCTTCTCCGTAGCCAACTTCGGCTAAGTGGAGGGCTATTACTCATCATTGGAAGGTTGACGGGTGTTAAATGGACGATGTTCATCATCCATCTCCATTTGCCTGAACCGGAGAGTGCTTACTTGTGGAGGAAATCCTCGTGGCAGCTGTCCCCGATGTCATCATCATTTAGCACCGTGTCTTTTACCTACTCAGTGGGACAGAAACAAATGAGTCATTTTAAAAATTGGTCTCAACAAAGATGAAAGTGCTGATGGGTACATTTGCAGGCACAGCTATGAAAAATAAGATGCACAAGTGTGTAACAAAGCAGGAAACCGCCAGAAAGATTCCAGGCAGTCTCTTTGTGCTGCTGCTTTTTCTGTTGCATTTGCATATCATGTGAGAAAATGCGTTGAATCGCACTGGGTGGTAATCTAGGCAGAGAACCTGGATAATTTAAACCTCTTGGAAATAGCAACTATTTGAACAAGTACAAAATTAAACAAGTGAGATTTAACACAGTTACTGCTTTTCTTTCCCCAAAAGTCCTACAGGACTGTCTCAGAAAATTAGAATATTGTGATAAAGTTCTTTATTTTCCGTAATGCAATTAAAAAAACAAAAATGTCATACATTCTGGATTCATTACAAATCAACTGAAATATTGCAAGCCTTTTATTATTTTAATATTGCTGATTATGGCATACAGCTTAAGAAAACTCAAATATCCTATCTCTAAATATTAGAATATCATGAAAAAGTATACTAGTAGGGTGTTCAACGAATCACTTGAATCGTCTAATTAACTCGAAAAACCTGCAAGGG
>NW_011363034.1:0-7511 GCF_000735185.1 Notothenia coriiceps | reverse complement strand
TAAATTAGGCGTGCCACCTTATATATTTATATTTAAGGCTTTACTGATGTGCCACAATAATCTCACCTAATGTTATTGAGTTAAAATATCAATATTGTGGCTTTCCAAGTTAACATTGATTGATATGACTGCGATTAAATCAGAATATACTTCTGCCAGGGGATGCCACCCCTCAATTTCTCCTGCCACCCTCTTGCCACCCCATGAATATTTGTCTAGATCCGCCCCTGTAGGGAGGTGAAGTGAAGTGATGGTATTTTACGAAAGTGTATTTATTAGTTTCGACACATATTTTCAAATCACGCATACAGTAGAAAGCCATATAGACATGCAGAAAATGGGAAACATCTTTGAAATACTGCAGAAAGTTGGCTAAGGCAGAAAGGCTGGTACATCAATTTAAAGCAAAATGCAATTAAATGTTGCAATTAAAATAAAAGCAGCATATTAAAAAGGATTTTGCATTGCTCCACACAGATCCAATGTAAACTTTCTCACAAAAGTACTTGAAACCAGCAACAATGTCAAATTACCATCCCGTTTTTATTGTTTTTCCACCCATTTAAGACAAACTAGCAAACATTTAATTACGTCATGGATCAAAAACAGCATTCATTCACATTTTCTCTCTCTTTTTTTTTTTTTTATACATTTAAATGAAAAACACCTTTTTTTCATGTAGCAACATGCAATGAAACAACAAACTGCCAGAGGACAAGTTATTATCATCACTCCTGTGACAGCTAATCATGAGAACATTTTTGGAATACTCTATCTCCCCTGAGGTGACACCTTAATGAAAGATTCAGATTTGACACAGATTTGCAAAAGCTCCTCTAAAAGCCTTTATTTCCATTTCAGCACATGCTACATACGTGCATGCTATAGTGGGTAAACAAAACAAAAAAGGCTCTCCTGCAACGTTCTGTTCACATTAAACGCACTCCTGTGCTGTCACTCACATTGCAGCATTTGCATGAATATACACATTAATAAAGCAGTCAGCTATCAACACACGGGCACAGTGTTTGCCTTACTGCCACAATATGACGGGGGCAAATAAATGCTTTTCCATTGTGGATAATCAAGCAATAGCAGTGATTGACAGACACTTTGTATTTAGCTTATTCACCCGCAGGAGGCTTCCAAAATTATTTTATGTCTTTAACAATGGCTCCTTGATTAGAGACGGAGGTACTGTATATAGAAGCACACCTTTAATTTGTAGCCAACAGAAGTCCATGTTGCTTGCTGAAATGAAAAATTAGAGATTTTATCTTGATAAAGATGAATATAACATCAGACTGTTAATTCCTTCAAGCATGGCTCAGGTTTGCTGCTTATCTTTCTTGGACATAAAATAGATTTATGTTCATTTTAAATCTTCACTTCTAGTGTTTATGATGAGGATGTGTTTCTAGTAAGAACCAAACCAAGTGCAAGACAGAGTTGCTAACGTTAGCCTAAACTCTGTTAAAGCTAGCATCTAGGAACAGTTTCCACATATTGAGGAATTACTATATGATGGATGTGCTATCTTAGAAAAGGCAATTTAACCCGTTACCCTACAAAAGAATGTCGTATAAAATGCTTAAAATAGCACATCCATTTACCAACAACATTACTACACAAGTCATGAAAGACGCCTTGCCACTTGCCATTTGACAAACTTGTAGTCTTTTTTTCTCTTTTTTTGTGTCATATTATATTTGGTGAAGTTTTAAGAATTTTTCATTTTTGGCAAAGGTCACCTCCAATTCGGCTAAGCAAAGTTCTTGCTCTTGTTTCACTCTGTACACTTTCTCGCTTTGTCAACTCTAAAAGAAATAGGTTGCTAATAGCTTCAATCTTTGCTCTGATGAAATAAATGGTGGCAGAGATCACAGACAAATTGATCAAATGTGAAGTAACAGATGAATGATTGCAATTAAAGGCTGGGTAGCTGTTGAAAGGGAACTAGCTTATTAATGTCCTTCCACAGAAAATGTATCATATGCTAAACATCATTAACTAAAAGCTGTGTTGAGTCCATGTGACTGCACAAATCTGTGGCAGCGTTTTGTCAAAACGATAGGACTACAAGCTCGGTGATGAGCATGAATATGTGACAGGAAGTCAATGTTGATGATTGACTCTGAGCAGGCAGTGAACCTCAGCAGCAGTCCCTTCCTTTTTTCTTTAGCTGCACGCTGTAACAGCTTGAAATGGAGTTGTACATGATGGGCAGTAGTCCAAAGAAGCCCTGATGCTAACAAAATGTGGATAGGCGAGATGAAAATAATTTGTGAAGAACTGTTTGATGATAAATGTTGGTCAAGAGAGAATAACTTCACAGAATTTCACTGACTTCATAAAATGTTCAATGTCTTATTCCCTTCTGTGATGACAGAAGAATCATTGTTTGCTCTTGAGACATCTGGCAGGCTTTCAGTTATTCAGACAGATCATCTGGCAAGTGTGCTGTTGTTAAAATGAGTCTTGAAACTAAAATGAACTGCCTAGAAATAGAAAAGCTTTTCAGATTGTGGTTGCATACTGTACACACATTTTATTTGCATCTATAGGCATATTTGCACGTTGCTTGTCTTGTATCAGTCTCACTATACGTTTTCAATTTGTGCCCAGCAAAAAAAAAGGTATGTTCCAACACTCAACCCTTGTAAATGTCCAACTGACAACTGTCAGCCCAGAAATATATTTTTAACCTTCCAGTCCTACACAATCCCTAAAGTACATTATGGTGCAACAACAAGGTCACTCACTGTACTTCAACCACTTCCACTGAACAAGTAAGGTCATTCTTCACGCAGCCACAATAGTTCACTTGTCTGAGAAATATAGTTTAAGAAGATCGATATTGTACTGAACACTGTGCCGTGTATAAATGTGCCTGTCTGAAAGGGAAAGATACAACAGTGATTTAGTGTTCTGAGGATGAATAATGGTGTGTGAAGAGACGGCTAAACTGTGTGTTGTGCCTCTTGAGAAACACGAAAAAAAAATTACACTTTGCTTTATTGTAGGCAATTAACTCATCTTAAAAAATATAAATTGGTGGTTGCTGGGTGACTGTTTTAGTTATTTTGTATGTATTGCCCAATAGTTTGCAAAAAAATGGTCACCTAGCACTGTGCTTAAAGTTGAAATTATTTCAATTGACTGACCTTTTGACACCAAACCCAAAGAGAAAATTGCGTGTCATGTGAATGCAGTATTATGGTCAATGTTATTTTTCAAAACTCATGAATTAGAATCACCTGTTATAGTCCTGTTTACCTTCCTTTCCTGTACTAAATAACAGACAAACTTAGTGACTACCTGAAGAACAAAGTGGGCAATAAGGTGTTAGAAACAGCGGACTGGTTACCAACAACTTTTTCATAATAACTGTCAGGAAATGCTGAAATTGGTTATTTGTTCGAGCGTAGTGCTTTTGCTATATTCAACACTGTTTGGATGTTTTGGCAGAAAAACTATAGAGGATTTGGCTAAATGATTCACATTTAAAGTGCTAAATAATGAAAAAGGAATGAAAAATAAGTGTTCCTCCTATGAAAATAAAAAAAGCTAAATGGAATTCAACCATTGACAGAAATAATTTAAAACGTTGCTTTGCTCACTGTGTCAAACTTGTCTTCTGAAAAAAGGCAGATCAGTATGTAAGCCAATTTCAGCTTGTGTTCCCCGCTGGCCCACATGATTGACAGTAAAAGTAATAATTTGTATTGGACCATGATGGATCAAATTGTGATGATGGAATGATTGATCGCTAAATGACCTTTGAATGTGTGCATTGCAGCACTTTTAAAGCTGTTTCTCTTGCACTTATGCCCAGCAGTCTTATGTGAACAGCAATTTGGACTTTGACCACTTGACACACTCAGAATCAGGCCTATTCTTGTGGGATTATTGCTGATGCATTGTGGCAGTTCTTGGGCACTTTTTATTATAAACACACAGAAGCTAATCAATCTAAACCCAAAGAAAGTGTTGACGTATAGAAAGGCCACTCAGTCAACAGAACAGGAAATTGGAAGGCCCATTAAAAAAAAATGCAATTTTAAAAACATCACCATGCTGTCTGCAATGCAAAGAAGACTGACATGTAGTACCATTTGGATAATAGAATCAAAATACCTGAAAATCGTATTATGCCTTGGTTGTATAACATTTCTACTGCAAAGCACAAAAAACATAATTTCAGGTTTCATAATTGTATTTTGTGCCTCTTCTTTGACATGTGTACATGCTTCAATGCAGCACCTCTGTTCAAAGTTCAACTTTGGAATTGTAGCCTTTGCAGACCATTTACATGCACAGAAACGTATATAACACACTACAGGAAAAGGAAAACTCCAAAAAGCACAATAGAGCATCTTTAAATGTCATGTCAAGAGGACAAATAAACCTGCAAAAAAACCTTGCATAGCCTTCTGAATCCTTTTCTGTAATGTACACTGCTGCCATTATAACGCTGTGTAAGTGCGCCTGCCTGAAAGGGAAAGATACGACAGCGATTGGGTGTTCTGTGGTCGTGTTTTCTGCTACACAGACTTTTGCTCTTCCAGATGACACTGAAGTTGACATTGAGAGCATGCTTTCAATATGTGACTGTCTGTGGGAGAAGACAAGCTGTTGTCACACTGACATCTGCTGAAGAAATGTCCTATCTTTAGTCAAAGCCATCTATTTTAATCACAGCATGTCATATATGACAGGATGAATAATGGTGTGTGAAGCGCAGGCGACGGGTAATCTGTGTGCCGCACCTCTGGAGAAACATGAACAATTACACTTTGCTCTATTGTAGGCTTTATTGAAGGCAATTCACCTGTCTTACAATGAGGGAATGGTACAGAAATGGGGAATGAAAATGGTAGTGGTCGAATTTAGAGCACTAGATACTGTTAGTTGAATGGCAGCAGCTCTATTATTGATAGCTTTGTTCAAGGGGGGAATAGTGAAAGGACATGAAAGAATCAGGGAATAATTTGAGTTTTGGCTGAAAAAGAAGAACTGACTGCTGTTGGTGTTGCAGTGTTTAAGGCAGGAGATATTAAAGTTTGAGCAAAGAATCCTGGGTAAGGAAAGCACAAAGTTACTTCCATTCTCGGGTTAAGGCTGCATCGTGGTTTATATATGATGTCCTCATCTAGAATCATGTCAGGGCCCCAGCAGGCTTCAGACAGGAGCTGGTACAGTCTTGGATGATGTGTCCACAGTGATGGACAGGGGAAGCAGAGTCCTAACATCCAGCCAATCCATTTTTTAGTATTGTTAGTAGTTTTCAAAGAGAATACATCAATAGAAAACCCATTGTTTGGTTTATTCCGGAAAATGTGTTGAAAGACGCACTCCTGAAAGTTGAAAAAGGCAAACAAACTGCTTTGAATGCCTGCCAGATATAAAAATGTGGCAGGCGTTCAAACCCCCGCCTGAAATGCCTCCGGTGGATTCATTAGTTTTCTTCTGTAACATAGTGACATCACAATGTAACACTTGCACTTCTATTGGCTAGCACTCCAACACATTGTATGCGATAGGCTAAACAGAGCCAGCCAGCTAACCAATCAGAGCCGACTGGGCTCTGGTTTCAGACAGAGGGTGAAAAGAAGTGCTGCAGCACAGGCAGTATGAGAAAAATGAATAGCTTTTTGAACATTAAAGCATGGAGAAATGTCAGAACAGAGGCACAAAATACAAATATGAACCTGAACATTTGCATAACATGTTTTTAATCTCAAGAATTCCCCCCCAGAAACTGTATTTAAGTCTCATCCTGGTCACTGGAGTAACATTCTGTTTTTAGACTTCTCTGTTTCAGTGTGTGTACTCTGTATAAATGCTCTGTAGTTGATCTGACTGAAATTGTGATTTTAAATCTCAAAACCGCTACAGTATCTGTCAGGCAGAAACTTGGGACAACTCATTTGACTGAAACCTTAAAACTGAACTAACTGACTGCTAGGGTTGAACTTTGATTTAAACATTTGTAGAATACTAAGAGCTTTATTGAGTAGGTGTAACTGTATTAAGGGTTAAACTCATAACTTTATAACTTAGGGTTTAATGTTATTGGAAAAGCATTGTGACACTGAAAATACAATAACAACTCAGGAGGGAGCCAGTCTCTTTTGAGGGCCACCAGCTGCAGAGAGTTAACTAATTAAAGGGGCGTGGCCCCACAACTGTGAGAACTCAGCAATCAGGTGTCCATTTTAGGCAGCACTTTCCTGGAGCGTCAGCTTCAGACTGACAAAGACATTAGAGTCCTGTTGGAGTCACGAGGGAGGCAAAGAGGAGGCAAATCCTACTTTGATTGAGCTAAGTATCTCTAGTATTTTATTTTATTTGTTTTTTTTTAGCCCCTCATGCTATAATCATGTGTATTTTCGCAATTATCACTGGCCCCGTGTGTCTCCTAATCGATATAACCGGCCTGCTCTCGTCTATCCCACATGCTCCACTGAGATCCAACAGCTAGTTGCAGGTGGCCTGTGGTACTGCCAGTCAGCTGTTCCTAAGGCTGACTTCATCTCTGGCTACGCTTTCCTGCAGTCTCTGGATTTCCTTGCTCTCACTGAGACCTGGATTACTCCATCCAACACATCCACCCCAGCAGCTCTCTCCACAGCATATTCCTTCTCCCACACACCCAGACCCTCTGGCAGAGGAGGTGGCACTGGTCTCCTGCTCTCTCCCAACTGGAGCTTTTCCCTCTTCAAGCTACCTAACTTCACTCCTTCCACCTTTGAATTCCATGCCGTCACAGTAACCCATCCTATACAATTAACCATTGTTGTTCTCTACCGTCCACCAGGCGCCTTGGGGGACCTCTTGGAGGAGTTAGATAATCTCCTCTCACACATCCCTGAAACTGGCCCTCCCGCTGTACTTCTCGGAGACTTCAACCTCCAGACAGGGAAGATAGACGAACTACCGTCTCTGTTAACCACCTTTGCCTTCTCACTGTCTCCATCCCCACCAACTCATAAAGCTGGCAATGTCCTTGATCTCATATTCTCAAGGAACTGCACTACGTCTAACCTCTCTTTAAACCCGCTTCACACCTCAGATCACTTCTTCATTTCATTCTCTCTACCCCTTTCCAAACATAACAACCTAATCTCTTCTAATTCTGCACCTGTCCGCCGTAACCTCCGTTCCCTCTCCCCCTCTACCTTTGCCTCATCGGTGCTCTCAGCCCTCCCTTCCTCTGATTCGTTCCAACTCCTGCCTCCAAACTCTGCTGCAGAAACTCTCCTCTCCTCTCTACTCTCTCATCCTCTCTGGAATCTCTCTGTCCTCTCACATCTCGGCAGGCTCGTCAGTCCCCTCCTTCTCCCTGGCTAAATGACGCACTGCGTGCTAAAAGAACCATCCTTCGGGCAGCAGAGCGGAAATGGTGGAAATCCAAACACCATGACGACCTCCTAACCTATCAGGCTCTCCTCTCCTCTTTCTCTGCTTCGATCTCTCAGGCAAAAAGCACTTTCTTTCAAGATAAGATC
>NW_011363033.1:0-2304 GCF_000735185.1 Notothenia coriiceps | reverse complement strand
TGCGTCTTTGATGCACACAGGAATAAACGCAGATCATACTCTGGCTGCAGCCTTTACCGGTACTTGCTTTTGATCAAAGTCAATGCGGAAAACCTGCACTCACACAGGTAGGTGGAGGTGAAGGGAATGAGCACTTTTAAAGCCTTTTTGGCGAGGTGGGGGAACTCGGTCTCCACAGACAGCCACAAGTGGGCAAGTGTCACTTTACTCGTCTTTTTCTCGTTCTTTTGTGTCTCACGCTGCGCCTCCCCTGAAGCTCTCTGGCGCCCCCCAGGGGAGGCGTGCCTCACACTTTGAAAACCGCTGACCGAGTGCAATAAAAGAGTTACATAACGATTCAAAGTTTATTTAAAAAAGATAAAAATACCATCCACACGGTCGGGAAACCCAGTAGACGATATATAACATTAACCAACGGTGTTTTGGTGAGTCAATCCTTTTCATAGAAAAGTTTTGTAAGAGTGAATAATGTTAGCTTCATTTTTAGCATTTCATGTTGTTGAGCTGTAAGGGAAGCTATGAACATGGCTTGCAATGTCATGTATTTGTTATTTTGTTTGGCTGAAACTACGTGGCTTTAATGTGTGTTTTACAAGAGGAAATATGTGTTATTTTGTGTGAACAGGATAAATGAAACATGCACAGGACAGTAAAGCTGCCATTTTGAGCCTCATTGTAAGCTATATTGACAAAACAGCTAAGTTTACAGTAGTTTTGAAAATGTAATTATATCATTTATATTGTTAGTTTATATTATATTGATATTCTTTCATGACCTGTCTTAAGTTACAGGTCAGGTTTTTTGGACTGGATAAGAAAGTTGATCGATCGAGTTGTGCTGCACGAGTGAGAGGACAACACACACACGCTCTGATACAAGATGGCGAGCCAGACCCACGGACTGTTTTGATCTTCACCAGTGAGAGGACTTGCTGGTTTCTCAAGAGACAATAGGTGAACTCACTGCCAGAGTGGTAGGAGTATTGGAGTTTATTTTTATTTGATCAGAACTGAAGAAATTATAAGGTTGGAACTGGACTTAAGTTGTACCTGGATTGAAAGAGACCACTATATATTGTTACTCTGGGTTTCATTTCTCTATGATTTCATTGATGGTACAATTGTGTTTTTTCATTGAATTAGATATATTTTACCTGTGAAAAGGGAAAAGAAAAGAGTTAACTCAGGATATTAAAGAGATTAAAATAGGAACAACCTATAAATAATACTTAGTAGACCGGTCTAAACTAAAATAGGCTATTTTATTTTATTCATGCTGTACAGTATGGATACCATTTACTAAGTCACAGAAATCAGAAAACAAGGGAAAGGTGAAATACTTAATTATGATCATAATGCAGAAAATATTCATTGTCTATGTTTAATGTTTTGTCTATTTCATCAGTAAATTTCCGGCTGTTCTATTCAAACCACCTGGTCTCTGGTCTAATTACTTACCTGTCTATCCAGTAGAACCCAGAATCTTTCTAGTCTTCATAGCCCAAGATAAGAAGTGTTACACACAGGAAACAGATTAATTAATCTTCCTGTCTCTGTCACTTGCCTCATTGCATGTCTGTGTGGGGAGACTGAGAAACAATAGCAGTTAAATTTAGAAAGCATCTTCCGGCTTAAAACGAAGAACAAAAGAGAAGCACATGCCAGATACAATAATCCCCAAACCAGTTCTCTGGCCCCTGATCCAACACACAGAATCATTTGCTACAAGAATAGCTGAGTACACCAAGTCAGAGCTATCATTACAGAATAGCTGTGTGTCCGTCTCATAACGAGACAATGGACTGCACAGACATAGCACAGACATGCTTTCTTCAATAAAAAAATGAAAATGAATTTCAGTAAAAGAAAATTAGAAACACAATATACGGTTATAAAAAGTATTATAAGATAATGGGACCAGTAAAAGCATTCCTTGCTTCACTCAGTGTAAACGCAGCTTACTGCAGAGTGTCCCACATCTGAAAGTCCTCCCTGAAACAAAACTCGATTGAGGTCAGATTAAGATCACATTCTGAGGGGGGACAATGGGACCACTGATCAGGGGCCAGCAGAAACTGAGAACATTGCTTCACTTGCTTCCAAGAGCCCAAATAGATTTCTCTTTTTTTTAAATTAATTTATAGATAGTTCAAATAGACACTTGAAGTAGCAGCAGTTAACACACCTTTATTATATATCCTCCTGAGAGCAACTGCATCCATCTGCCATGAACCGTACAGAAACCTACGTGTTAGTTTTGGCCCATAGTGGACTCCATTTTCTGTTGTGTAAAATGGAGGAAAT
>NW_011363032.1:19402-23697 GCF_000735185.1 Notothenia coriiceps | reverse complement strand
GACCATTTTGTTACAATAGCAATGAAATTTGACGAAATCTCAAAACTGACACATAATGTCTCGAGGGCTTGAACGTTAGCACACATGTGACATTTTTTACCATTGACACAGGAGTTATAGTAATATCGTGCTTAACGGTGAGGGATGCATTGCCATGGCAACAGCTTTTGAGGAAAACTCACTATTGTCATATTGAGGTTTTGAGGGCCGGACCATTAACTGTCATCTGAAGTCTGGTGCAGTTTGGAACATGTTCCATTGAGTTAAGACAACACTGTGTTTTATGGCGAGGGATGCGTTGCCATGGAAAAGGCAAATGATGACATCCCATAATTGGCGTAGAGCTGTTGAGGGCCGGACCATTAGCCATCATTTGAAGTCTGGTGCCGCTTAGACGATTTTCCATCGAGTTATGACAACACTGTGTTTCATGGCGAGGGATGCGTTGCCATGGAAACGGCATATGATGACATCCCATATTTGGCGTAGAGCTGTTGAGGGCCGGAACATTAACTGTCATCTGAAGTCTGATGCTGTTTGGAACCTTTTCCATTGAGTTAAGACAACATTGTGTTTTATGGCGAGGGATGCCATGGAAACGGCATACGGTGAGATCTCAGATTTCACGTAGAGCTGTTGAGGCATGGAACAGTGATATAAAAGTGAAGATTGGGGGACGATGGGACCGTGTCCATTGGAGTTACAGCGACACCGTATTTTATGGTGAGGGATTCGTTGCCATGGTAACACCATATTAAGTAACATCAGATTCGACGTAGAGCTGTTCAGGGCCGCAGTATTAACCATCACGTGAAGTTTGATGGCGTTCTGAGCATGTCATTTTGAATTATGACATCATCGTGTTCCATGGCGAGGGATCGCCTAGCATCGAGCGAACGCAAACTTTGGCGCCAAATCACGGCTATGCTGTGCGAAATAATTGTTTTTCCTTGATAACTTTGAATTGCCCATGTCTCGAGACGCTACCCGACGAATTTCGAGTCGTACGGATAAAGTCCCTAGGAGGAGATAGATTTTGTGCGAAGGACGAAAAACGCGTTTTTCCGACGCCAAATTCAAAATGGCCGACTTCCTGTACGTCATTTTATACGCCCACGTGACTGGTCTCGCGCGGACTATCTGCCGTCATGATTTCCGAACCTTTTCTGTGCTTTTGCCGGTCGTTTTCCCTGTTTTGGGTTTGTTTCGCATGTTTATCGGTCGCTGCCGGTTTCGCCAATCTCAGGTCTCAGACCCTAATTATCAATTATTATAACGTGCACAAATATATATATTCTAAATAATCCAACAGTGAAAAGGTTGCGGTCAACAAAAATACAGCGACCCTCTCACCCTCTCCTCCACACACACCACACACACCTCCCACAGGTGAGTACCGCCCATATACCCATGTGGCCTAACGAATCCAACTCATTATTGATAACAAAAACATAAATAATAATTTTATAATCACAATGACAACATTTAAACAATCTAAACTTTTTTACATTTACAACAGAAATCCCAACTCTCTGACATTGCTGGCTCCTAGAATAATCTAAATAATCTACATAACAGCCACATAAGAGTTTTGTGACCTGTAGCTTCCAACCAAACTCTGTACAATTTTCTGAGGATTTAACAAAGAATGACTTAAACTTTATTTTAACTTCTTTTCCCACATAACGACATATGAAGAGACTTCTCTAGACTGCCAAAGATGCTCTTCTGCAGAGGAAATGAGCGTGTGAGTGTCTCTGTTTTATATACTATTAAAGTGAGTTTCTTTGGGTTTTGTACTGACAAAACAAGACATTTAAAGACCTCACTTTAAGAAACTTCATAGAGATTTCTCTTTATTTTCTAACATTTTAGAGACCATAACTAAAATGATATACAGATCAAGGAACATCGTTGTACAAACACAGCCAGGTGCACAGTTTCTAATCTGTAGCCTCCATGTCTTTCCTGCATGTCTCTGTTTGTACATCATAATAAAGTAACCATCTTTAGGTTTTGGATTTACAAAACAAGAAATGTAAAGATATCACCGTTCTTGGAACATTTTAGAGACCGAACCATTCGTGTAAAATGTAATTAATCTACAGATCAATTAAAACCATTGTTAGCTGCAGCCCTAAAACCACCAACACGTTCCTGACCTGTAGTCTCCAACCAAACCAACCAAAATATTTTTCTGAGAATCTAACAGTTAACGGCTTTAGCTTTCTTTTAATTTTCTCTTTTCAAATGATGTCATAAAACGGCTTCTCTTCTCTGTGTCTGTGTGTGTGTGTGTGTGTGTGTGTGTGTGTGTGTGTGTGTGTGTGTGTGTGTGTGTGTGTGTGTGTGTGTGTGTGTGTGTGTGTGTGTGTGTGTCTTACGGGGAGATGGTGATCTTGGTGTCTGTGTCCTGCTCCACTTTCTTCAGGTTGCGGCCCTCCTTCCCGATCAGGCGTCCCACAAAGTTGTTGTGAGCCAGGATCTTGAGAGGAACCTCATCAGCACTGCAAACATGTGAAACAACGTTAGCACCTGTTTCATCTCTGTTCAGATCTCTGTCACCGCCTGATGCTGGAGGCTCTCCACATGTTGGAACATACGTCTTGGTGTCTTTGGCCTCCTGGTGCATGATGTCCAGGATCATGCGGCAGGCGGAGGAGCAGCCGTCGGGGGTGGAGTGGATGCTGATGGGCTTCTCCGCTGCGCCTGCGTTCTCCTTGCGATGCACGTCAATCCTGCAGGGATGGAAGAAGATGAGAATTACGTGAGAAGGTGCTTCCTAAATTCAGATCGGTGGAGTACTTAACTATGGATTACACCCGGCTCATTACTTGGTTTACACTGAAAATGTAGGAACAGCAGAGATGATGATGGCTCTTTTGGGCTTAAATATTGTCTGTACGATATCAGAGCTTGTGAATGTGTTGTTGCTAGAATATAAAGTTTTTCAGAAAGTTTTTCAGCAATTTCCTAATCCTGGAAATGAGTAAGCTTTTTAGCACTTCCGGTACCCTCCTCTGGAATCAATGTTTTTTTGTATTAGTTTTTGGTTTTTATTCTGAAATAAGGTCTGTGGTTAACACAAGCTGAAGAGATTGTATCATTTTCTTCTACAACATAAAATACCTCAGTAAATACCCCATTGGAGAACGTATGAAGCTTCTTTGTGTCTAAAAAACAAGTGTCTAAATGAGACTACCAAACATCTACATGTTAAACATTAGCCACATTTAGCTTAGTGGTGGTGATGTGAAGTCGTGTGACCGTGATGTACAGTAGTTTGTTTATAGCCTGGCATTGCTTTTTACTTCTGGTGATGGCATTAACACATCGACTATTAAAAAAGTTGGGTTAATTAATTAACCTGCTGAACAAAACATGTCATTATCATACACAGTGGGGCAAAAAAGTATTTAGTCAGCCACCAATTGTGCAAGTTCTCCCACTTAAAAAGATGAGAGGCCTGTAATTTTCATCCTAGGTATACCTCAACTATGAGAGACAAAATGAGAAAAAGAAATCCAGAAGATCACATTGTCTGATTTTTAAAGAATGTATTTGCAAATTATGGTGGAAAATAAGTATTTGGTCAATAACAAAAGTTAATCTCAATACTTTGTTATATACCCTTTGTTGGCAATGACAGAGGTCAAACGTTTTCTGTAAGTCTTCACAAGGTTTTCACACACTGTTGCTGGTATTTTGGCCCATTCCTCCATGCAGATCTCCTCTAGAGCAGTGATGTTTTGGGGCTGTCGCTGGGCAACACAGACTTTCAACTCCCTCCAAAGATTTTCTATGGGGTTGAGATCTGGAGACTGGCTAGGCCACTCCAGGACCTTGAAATGCTTCTTACGAAGCCACTCCTTCGTTGCCCGGACGGTGTGTTTGGGATCATTGTCATGCTGAAACACCCAGCCACGTTTCATCTTCAATGCCCTTGCTGATGGAAGGAGGTTGTCACTCAAAATCTCACGATACATGGCCCCATTCATTCTTTCCTTTACACGGGTCAGTCGTTTGGTCCCTTTGCAGAAAAACAGCCCCAAAGCATGATGTTTCCACCCCCATGTTTCACAGTAGGTATGGTGTTCTTTGGATGCAACTCAGCATTCTTTCTCCTCCAAACACGTCTATTTGAGTTTTTACCAAAAAGTTCTATTTTGGTTTCATCTGACCATATGACATTCTCCCAATCCTCTTCTGGATCATCTAAATGCTCTCTAGCAAACTTCAGACGGGCCTGGACATGTACTGGCTTAAGCAGGGGGACACGTCTGGCACTGCAGGAT
>NW_011363032.1:0-12071 GCF_000735185.1 Notothenia coriiceps | reverse complement strand
GCACAGTGTTCAATATATTGTACTTTCGGTATCTAAATGATACAATGTTGTTTACATTGCTCATGAGGACAGACCACCTTATTTGCAGATTCTTGAAATTGTAATTTCATTTGTAAATAGTTACATTCATGTGGATTTATCCAGTTTGCACATTTGTATGCATGCACTTATCGGTGCATTTGTTGTTGTTGAAGGCCTGGCTGTTACAGTCTTTATTTACACTATTTTGTTGTAGGCCTACTGGCCTAGATGTTTATGCAGTTTTAAAGCACCTTGGCTTTGTTCTGAATGCACTTTGTTGTAGTTATCCTACAGAGAAAATAAAATGCACTTGACTTGGAATTAATGTACTGTATGCATTCAAAAGTGCTGAATAAATGTTTTATGGACCCATAATAGTGATTATTATTTAAGTTAAGTTTTGCCATAATCATGTATTTTTCCATAATCAGGTAGCTGAACAACATTGGTAAAAAATGTATACATTATATATATATATATTTCTATTAATCATTTTCGGCCTTTCGGCATTCGGTTTTCGGCCAACTGTTTCCTATTTTCGGTATCGGTTTCGGCCAAGAATTTCCCATTCGGTGCACCCCTAATAAATAGTAAAAAGAAACGCCACGTATTAATATTCATTTTGACTGACTGCATGAAGAAGATTCGCAGAAAATGACGACAGAACAGCTAACAAATATTTGGGTTCTTTTGGGAAGGTGGAGACAAATCACATTGTTTGGTGGATGCAGTTTGAACCAGAGTCACAGCATGAAGGTCAGATCGTCACCAAAATAAATAAATAAGTGGTCGGAAAAAAGTTAATGACAAAAAACACATAACCTTCCTCAGGCAGTGTGTCAGTGTGTTTGTGCCGGGGACAGGAGACCCCCCCCATGATGAGCAACTGTAAGAAAGTATCAGGGGATCCCTGTGGAGTGGAGTCAATTAATGTTTATTTTTTTATTTGGTGGTTTGTGTTCCAGCTGTCGATCAGCTGTGCGCAGAGTCTCCACTGCAGCCTGTGGGTCTCAACCCCCCCCCCCGCAGCAACTCGATCCACCACTTAAAGTAAATAAAACTAATGGTGTTCTTAGTTTCCATACCTCCTGTGTTTTATGAGTGACTTATCAAGTCTTAGCAAATGGCATATAACATGATTAAACATGATAGTATATAAAACCATGCTCGTATCTACAACCTATAGAAAAGCAAAACGGCCTCAGTTTAGACGTAATTCTGTCCTTCTGCTTACCGCATCATTTATGAGAATACATGTCATAACATTAACACAACATATTCAAGGTGGTTTTCTCCAAGTTATGTTTTTGTGTGCACTGAGGAGTCTCAAACAGGCGTTTGTTTAATCATTTTAAGATTTGCTTCAATCAATTTGTGAAAATGAATTCTTCATATATGATAAATGAGAGGTAACATTCTATTCATGGTATTATTTCCACATATTTCTCTCCATTCTTCCTTCTCCCGGTGTCGCAGTTTCTCGTCCCTCCCGTTTTTGTGCGTACGCATGGGTCAGAGTTTGCATGGAGGACCGCACATTTTCCCGTCAAGTTTGTTTTTTAAAAATCGCAAACATTGCTTAGAAACTGGCGTACGCCATCTTTTGAGCGTACGCACCATTTATAAATGAGGCCCCTGGTCCTTGGCCCCAGTTTATACAGTTAAATTAGTCTTACAGTTTACATTGTATAAACTATGTCCAGGACAAGGCGTTTGGAAGTTTTCATTCATAATCAACCACACTGAAGATTATACCACACTACTCACACAGCTGACTTGTAGCATCTATTTCTGAGTAATAATACACTACTCTAATAGGCTACATCGAGCTCATTTTGATGATTTTTTGGAGGAGTTTTTGTCCGATCAGTACCACTCAGCAGCCTTTGTAAGCCCTTCTACAACCCCAGGCAGGGAAGGCTCCCCTGCAGTGCCAGTCAGATACTTTCAATCTGTTGATTAGTACCCCCCTCCCCCCAAACATCACCAGAACTCATAATTGAAGGGATTATTTTTCCACTGAAAGCAGCACCGTACTATAATTTTCTATGTATTTGAATGACAGCCAACGTCTACTTTGTGACGCTTTTTTAGATAGCTAATGCTTTTGAATTGTTTAGTTTACTTTAAAAAGTTGTAAAGATAATATTTAAAAATAATAATAATACCAACAAAAAAAAGTAATTCACCCACAGAGCTTTTCGAGAAGGTGCAGAATAAAGGCATCTTCTGCTCTTTCTAAAAACCAATGCATTATGATTGTCAGATAATTTACTTGAGCGCTTATGTGTGTGCGTGTTAGCTTGGTAAGCAGTGCTTGTTTTAAGCTGATTACATCTGAGACAGGCAGTCACATCACCAGCTAGAAGGTCAATGACAGATGTTCCCAGAAAGAGGAGCAATACACACCGATACACATGAATAAAACAACACACACATTAACGCAGTCATGCTGCCATTCACATTTCATCCAAAGGTCAAACAAGACTAACAATTTCAGGGGAAATGTGTGTGTGCTGTTAGTATCTCACCACTCCCAGTGGGACATTTCAAGGCAGATGAAGACGTGTTTGACTGACACCTCTTCCAGCAAAACGTATGCAGGTGATTAATATATATATATATATATACATGATTAACATGCAAATATATTTGATGCCACCCACATCACAAAAGTAGTTTCATTACAAATGTTGGCCATTTGTACACAAGCTCTCTTATGGCGCTTTTTCACTGCAGAACGTAGCACGGTTTAAGCGTGGTTTGTACTTGTTTAACTTTTGTCTAGTTTCTGAACAGATATGAGGAGCTGTGAGCTCTGAGTGCTAACAGCTAATTGCTGATGCTTTGGTTTTGTGGTTCGCATTGAAGATGTTTTACGCAGCGTCGCTCCGCCTGCCGAACAGCCAATCGCCCCGCCTACACTGCGTTACTATAGTTACTACCCCTGTTCCTAAACTGTAATGGAAACGCAGCATAAAGTGAGCCTGGCCTACCAAGGCCTAACCATACCGTACTAAGATGTGCGAGGTCCTGCAGTGGAAAAGCGCCATTAGTATCTATACAACTTTCCACTTCCCATAATAATATTGCACATATTTTATTTTATTATTCGGATTACTTTGCAATAGTACGTAGTTTTTTGGTTTATCCAGATTTTATGTAAATAATTATCTACCTATAATGTGTTTTTTTTTCATCGTTTTCTTCCATTTTCTTTTTCTTTAACTGTGTTCATGTATGCACCATGTCCACCAAATTCCTCGTATGTGTAAACCTACTTGGGAACAAACTTGTTTCTGATTCTGTACTAGCATTAGTAGCAGGTAATTTTTACTATTCGTTTTAAGAATTGCTTTAATTATCCATGATTGTTGAATAAGGTTAGAATCTGTAGCATCAATGGAACACCTGGACAGAGGACAATAGGAACCCAGCCTGAGTTACTTCAAGTGTGTTCAGATAACAGGCTTCATATTCAAACAGCTGGAGCAGACTGCTTCACCTGAGCTGCTCCACACACTGCTAACGGCTCGTCCACTGGTTCCGTGGATAGAGCATTAGCTGCTGTCTGCATGGGGCTAAGGTCAGCTCACCAATATGCCACATGACAAACTACACTAAACTGATCAGAATTACAGACTGAATAAACAGCGACAGATCCCTGCAGCCAGGCTCATTTCACACTACATGTCATTTCAACGCAGTTTCTCCCCTGAGCTACAAATATCAAAATCAACACAGTTAGTCACAATGACAAGTTAAAAAAGTGTAAAAACAATCAACATTTTACAGTGGTTGATTTGCCGGACTATTTATTGACACCCGTAAAAGGCTAGCCGTTTTCACACTTTTTGCTAAGCTAACATGGCATACATACACTAAACAAAACAGGCCCTACATTGAAACGTCTTCTTTATGTTTAAAATCAATAAGTTAATAATAATAAAATTACTTTAAAAGTTACATCTAAAGGACCTGTGTATACTCATGAAGTTCATATTACTTATTTCTTCTAGTTATCTCATAGGAATTTGTTCAAATGTGGGCTCTGTACTCTGTTTCATGTAACTTCACCTGCCCTCATCAAGAGGTCACAATTTCAACTTCCAGAAAAACAGTGTTTATAAATGATATCAATGCATAAATATAAATATCAAATGAAAGAAATGATAAAATAACATATCATACATGACCGTATTAATTGTCTAGTCTTTCTCTCGGCAAGAGAGTTTGCCAAAATGTCAAACGGTTCCCTTTTAACAGGACACGGGGAACACTGTCCTTTTAGCTGTTGAAAGATTGCTATGCGTCTCCACTGGCCTCAACAATAGCTGCTGTTTAGAAAGACCCATACAGAGAAGCCATTACAAGCCTTTAACAAGTGGGTTGAGGAAACTAAACAACGTCATCCAGCGTGAAAATTCTTATCATCTAATCCCGTCCACCTGTCTTCTGCATACCTCCATAGCTCCATCCTCTACTTTCTGCTGCTGAGACGGCTTTTTCAGAGTGGTGCAGGAATGAGTCCTTAACCCAGACATGAATCAGCATTTTAGGCGCTCTCAGGCTCCCTCGTCTTAAATGCAATAAATGTTAAATGAGTTTTGGTAAGAGTCCCAAAACAAAGTCTGTGGTTAACATAAACTTGGGAAATGTAAAGGTTTTCTTCATTCACAATAAATATGTCAGTAAACACAGCAATGGTGAATGTCTTAAAACTGATTTGTGTGAAGGGAGCCCTTGCAATGCTTAGTTCAGGTTCCACCTTCGAAAATAAATAATCCTTGCACCACTCTATTAGGGTGCAGAGAGGAGAGGTCAGGCAAGGGCGATCTGCAGGTTGGTTTCTACTAGAGGTGATGCAGGTGCACCACCAGTGATACTGATGCGCCCCCTTCTGAATACCTACAGTAGTTAAAGGAGTTTTTCCTCAGAGTTGAAGGCTTTGGGTGTAACGTGCAGTTGTGAATAGATAGCATTGGCAGGAGGTTAAAGGAAGAGGAAAACAAGAAAGGGGAGGCAGAGAAAGGAAGGAGGACAGATTCTGTGTTAAATAACCTGAGTAGAGCAGAGTGTGAGCTGCCAGCTGTAAATGTGTGGAGATGCACAAGTGTGAAAAATAAAGAGCCACGGATAAGGATAAATAACATTGCCTCCTCTTCCCTATCAACAATCCATTTAACTGGTATTCGTACTTTGAAAAAACGTGAGGGGTTTCCTTATCTTCGCAACCTTTACAGGTTAGCGTTTTGAATGCACTAATATCTGATTATTGTCTGGGAAGAGGGAGATAGTAGTTATTATTTGTCAATTGTCTATGTGTTTGGTTTGTGAAGCACAAGAGCTATTTAAATAAAGTTTGATTGATCTGATGATATACCTGGGTGCTATATTCTGTATGACCCTTACTTATTCAGCTAATCAGAGCCCTGATACATCCCTGGTCGGCCCATTCATTCAGAGCTTGCATCTTCTCCTGACAATCAACTCACTTTACACCAAGAATGAAACATTGATCACGCATCATGTGAGAAAAGCCACAGCCTTTCTTACTGCTCTTTAAGAGTGGACAATAGAACAGAGATACAGAGAGAAACAGAGGCCCTCATCACTCCCTGATTTGCCCAGACTTATAGGGGAAAGGTCATCTCGCTCACTTGCTGCAATCTCATTGGTCCACCAACAACTACTCAAGGATGGATCGTGAGTCGTGACCAATCAAAATGTAATAATGACACCACTATGAGCATTGTGTGAGAGCTCAAACACTATCTGCAAAGGCACTCAATATACAATATTTATGTGTGTGTGTGTGTGTGTGTGTGTGTGTGTGTGTGTGTGTGTGTGTGTGTGTGTGTGTGTGTGTGTGTGTGTGTATCCTATATACTTCCCATAGGTTTTCGGTACTTTCACTAAGTAAATATCTCTGCATTATCTCCTTTTATTATGTTTTTATTTATTTATGTTGGCTTTTTCAGGAGAAAAGGATTACACATGTTCTAATATGGCTTTAATAGTTTAGCAAAAACTATATTCAAAAAATATATTATTAGGTAAACATTTATTTATTTTATTAAACGAAAATATATATTTGTATATATATAATGATTCTTATAATTTAAGCTCCCACCACGTCACAGGAAGAAAATACTAAATGTTGCATGGCAGTGCACCTTTTTTAGCAAAACACACACACGGACATAAGCTACATGGAATAGTATCAATTAGAATAGAATACATATGCATAAGAAATGTGGACTTGCGTCTCATGTTATAAAGTTTAGAGCTGTACAAAGGAAAGGGTGATTTAAGGAAGATTATGGCGGTTACAATGTTAGTCAAGGAAGGGGGCCTCAGGTCTGGAATTGATTTATGGTTAAAAAAATCAAAAGAGAAGGGTGGGGGTGTAACAGCAGGGTTAAAGTTCAGGTTCTGTTCTCCACTATGACCCTGCCTGCAGCTCGAGGGGCGGACCTCCATTTTGGAACAGTGAGATCTCCATTTTGAGAAGGTGAGGTTGCTCGGCCTCGCAGTTATGTAATTACAGTAACTTATTTCATTTTTTTTTCCTGAAAAATGCACCGCTTCCACCTCCCTTTTTGATTTTGTGACGTTTTCTCCGCGAAAAATTCTGCGGGCTGGTATACATTAGGAGAGCATTCATTTGAATTGAGCATGCAGCTTGGAGGTGCTCGTGCTGATAGTGGAGCCTCGTGCAGAGGAAGTTCACTACATGACACAAGAGGAACGGTTTCGTTGATGTTTCCTACAGACATGACACCGCTAAGTGAAGACTGCCTACTTTTGAGGTGCTCAGCATCTTCTCCAGCGCGTCCCCCCCTTCCTCTACTCTCCATTTTGTGAAGCTCATATCCATTTCCTGTGAGGGACACAGTGCGGGTCTGGAGGCCTACAGGAAGCCAGTGTATTGTATGGCTCTTCTTTAAAACCTGACTTGAAATCAATGTCATGTCCGTATGAAACAGTCCTAATGGAGTTTAGAGGAACATCAAGTTAAGGGTGACCTATGTTCGGCCTCGTAGGCTGGAGTAAATATCACTCTGACTGATATCAGTATTAATGGAGATCCTCTCGCAACATTGTTGCGCTGCGGAACAAAGACAGGTTCTGCACCGAGGATGTGCACTCCAGCTCCACACCGTTAGAGGACGGTTAACGAATATGTGCCATCTCAACGTTGCTCCCCGCATAGACACGCATGGGCACGGACATTATGTGCTTCACCACCACACCCCTTCTCTTTATCTCTCTCACACATACACATCCTACATGTGAGAGCCAGTACTAGGCGGCCATTTTGACCAACGCCCATTTACTACAATGAGTGTGCAGTCACATGACAGCTTAGATTCAGCGCACATACACATGCAGGGGAGGGGGCCATTACATGAATCTGAAGAGCGGAGCGGGGGGGGGGGCCGCTGCCCCATCACATAGATGTAGCCTACTATCGATATAGAATTACTTCGTACACATACTTGTTCGTATACTCTCCTGTCAACACAACAACATGCACTGAGTTAAAGTGGACACACCTCCCTCCATGTGCGCTTAATTGTGACACTCCACCTCTATAAACAATTTAAACAGTCTATGGGAAACAATAGATCCTGGATTATAGTTAGGCCATCTACATTATCTAATCGCCTAGATAATGTAGAGCGTGCATATGTATAGGAGTTGAGCACGAGCGCGCCCCTTCATTAATAACGAGCTAAAAACGACTCGGAAGTTACTACAGCGGCGCTAGGGACAGGGGGCAGGGGGCGTACTGCAGCCCTGAGATGCGGGGGGAGGGGGGTTTCTATATCATGTGCGGGTTTAGGGCAGCCAGGAGGGAATAACAGAGGAGTTCTCTCCCGGCGTGAAGCCTTTAGTCCCTGATGGAGCATCTGCTGGAGCACCGGCTGTAGCTCCGGTTAAATCCCCGTGCCGCCTCCCGGGGCTGCCTGACCGCGGAAGGATGTGGAATAAAATAGCACACAGTTAACATTTCCAAACACACAAAAAACAGAGGGCTTTTTAATTAATAACCAAGCCGCTTGAGTAGCCTTCTTTTGTTTCTATTTCCAATTACAGGCTGTGATGTGGCAGAAAAGTGACACGGGTGAGGGGTTAAAATTAATGGAAAAAATATAGTGCCACGTTCTCTGTACTGTAGTATCTGTTCGTGTCAGACATGTTTCTAAAGACACCGCTTAACCTCAGTTTTGAGAGCCCACGAAGGATATAACCTATTTCTGTTATTTTTAAAATCATTGTTATAATTTAGACGTAGTCTCCTAATGAGAGGAAACGATCAGAATACTGGGTTTGAAATAAACGAAATTACTTTCTAGATGGTGAGCTTATTATCAGGATTGATTCAGTAACTGTGGTACATAGCC
Organism: Notothenia coriiceps; assembly: GCF_000735185.1. Taxonomy (NCBI): domain Eukaryota; kingdom Metazoa; phylum Chordata; class Actinopteri; order Perciformes; family Nototheniidae; genus Notothenia; species Notothenia coriiceps. The sequence continues at coordinate 3,639 of NW_011363032.1, read as the reverse complement.
TAAAAGAGAACAAAATTGGAACAAAATTGAACAAATAAAATTCAAAATAATTACAAGCTCATTCGTTTTTATATATGGCCTTTTTTAACTGATATGGAGAAAACGGTAGAATCTCTTTTGAAAATAGTCAATTATTGTATGTGTTGTAAGAAAATGTGCCACGAAATATGTTTTCTCTTTTAAACTTCAAGAAGACTTCCCACAGAAAAGACACAATGTGATAAAACAGAAAAGTATTTAACAACAGAAAAAGGACCAAAAAGTATTTGAAATAATGTCTGAGTATATCACTGAATCTAACTGAATCAATACAATACACTATTTCAAATGTCATAAAATCAAGAAAGTATACAGGCTTCAAAAAAGACAAAGGAAATAAAACTAATTTAAGACAATAAGCTTGTCATATATTGGCTACGTTTTAGATTACATATTGGTCATTTTAGGGCATGTAAGAATTGCATGTAAAGCTGAAAAAAAAGAGTTGACAAATATTCACAATTTTTTTTTTTTAAAGTGTGTTTTTTAAACAGATTTTCTTACGCACATTCATACCCATTTCTGAAAATAAAAGACAAAGCAAAAAAATGACTTTTACTCAGAGAATAATACAATCTGGATGATATTAATAGAAATGTTATTGTTCTCTTAATAATTTATGAAATGTCTTACCACTTAACGTATATGTGAAAACAACAGGGATTCAGAAATTCAAACCAGGTTATCTTTGTGCTGTTTAAAAAAGCTGCAGAAAACTAAGAAATATGCAGGAAAGATATGTCTAACGTTTGTAAATAAAAGGGACATTTAGTCATTTACCTTTGCCTTTACAATATGAATACCTGAACTTAGTGGAATAGTGTGATGATATCAAACTATAATATATATAGATATAATAATCCTCTTGATAATTGCAGGTTCTTCACTAGGAAAGTTGTAGAAATCTTTTCCATTAATCATTTTATTGTATTTTGTATTGTTGTGATCATAAACTAATTTATTCCACTAATTCACTTATATCCTTATAGGAAGATTAAATAACATTTTGTGGTTATTATAATTTAGAATCACGCTCATGTCATGGCTGCTTAAATCAAACAATAAAACATTTGCATTGTTTTTCTTCCTTTAAATTCGAGGAGTCAGTGAAGGCAGCGCGGCCTCCTCCTAAAAAACAAAATGGGGGAGAAGGAGGAAGAGGGGGGAGGGAGGAGGAGGAGGGAGTTCCTGCTTTGTCTAAATGAGAGCGAGTGTGTGTGACGTCAGCCTTCACTGTTTTGAATCGGCAAGGAACAGGGCGGGACCAGCAGCAGCCAATAGCGAAGCAGCAAGGAAAGGGGCCCGTCTCCACACACTCACAGACACACACAGACAAACACACGCACACACACACGTGCGCGCACACACACACCTCCTTGGATTGCATAGCGGTGTTTGCTGCTGTGAACAGCAGAGGGCCAGAGTCTCAGATTCGCTCCCTTCAGCTCTCAGATACTGACATGATGAGAAGAACACTGAGGAGAGGTTCATCAACTAGATTAGAACACTTCGCAAAAACAATGGAAAGTACTACTGCCACTGAAGCATATACTATTTAAAATATGTGTACTATTATAAGTACTGCTACTGCTGTCAGTTGCACTACTTCTGCTGAATCAAATCATAATCAGTTTTGTTATAAAGTACGTTTACATACACAAGGGATTTGCTGTGGTGTAAATGGTGCATTACACAAAATAGTACTATTATTAAAGCTATTTGAAAACAATTTGAAAGACTATTGTAACACATTAATATTTGATAGATAGATACTTTGTTGATCCCAAATTGGAAAATAATTTAGTTGCAGCCGCAATGTGTTGCATTACAATCTTAAAATCTCGAAAAAAAATAAACAGCAGCAAGTATATATAGATATATACAGTAAAAAGTACTTCAAAAACTAAAATAATACTCAATATAAAATGTTTTAGTTAGAATGTTCAATAAAAGACCAATCATTACAGTAGCAATAATATGATACACATTACAGCTGTGTAAAGCAGATAGGGAGAGACTCAAACCATGAGGCGGTGAGTTCTCTGCCTGCCAGAGGTGAGCTGTTATAAAGTGTTAGGAAAGTTGGCAAATTAAAGACAATATTTGCACAAAATATAAATATGTGAGAAACTGAGTACAGTAAAATAAAAGGAAAAATACTATATTCAACGTGGGGAGCTGTGCAGATTTAAATTAGATAGTCTGGAGCAATAATGTGCAATCTGCAGGATTGACAGAATGAAAAAGACCAAGATATTGTTCGCATGATGAGCATTAATATAGAGTCTGTGATGTAGCTGAGGGGGAGTGTCAGTGGGGGTCCCGGGCATTCTTAATGAGGCCGGTAGCAGACATGTGAACGACTGAAGCTTTAAAAGTCTTTAAAAAGTGTCGAAATGAGACTATTAAAAGGTCATCAAGCTAAACATTTATGTTAACCTAACTTCAGGTTTGTTTAGGCTAAAAGTTGTGTTAATATGTGGAGATTATCCTGCTGAACTAAACATATCATAAACGTGTTTACAGATCTTATCTTCTGCACTATAACAATCTCATTGCTTTTTGTTAAGGGAGTCTTCCGGGTTGCAGCTACAAAATCAGATCACCACTCTATTAGGACTACCATTGCAACACTCCAATACAGTAAATATAACACTATTACTATACGAGAAATCATACTACGGCTGTAACACTACTACATTAATGCTTTGCTCATTAATTAATCAGGAGTATTAATCAGGAGTATTAATCCAATCATTGTGAGAGTGGGAGTCCTTCAAACATTAATAGGTACATTTACATAAAGGGAAAGACCACTTGATGCTCACATGGCCCTGAGAAGAATTAAGCTGGCAATGCCATGTCATTAAAAAAGAAATAGTGGTACCACTGATGTTAAATGAACTGCATTTGCTAACACTCACAGCGCTTTACAAGACAAGTCAGCCTTCAGCCATTCACACACATCTACTCAGAGGCAGCCATATGAGGGGCCACCAGCTCACAGGATACATTTGACTTTTCATTTCATGTTTCTGTACACCATTTGTTTAGTATGTATATTAAATGTTTAGATGTTTAATAGATTGGTAAATTAGAGAGTATTCTAATTTATTCTGTATATTTTTATAGTGTTTGGATACTCCTCTGAATATTATTTTTCTTTTTACTGAGAATATTGTTTTGAATGTTACATTTGTTATGTTTATTTGTATTCTATTTTCAACAAATGTTGTAATTATTGTAGATTGACTATCAAAATGCTGCCTGCTAACAATTACCCAACTTGGGATAAATAAAGTATCTATCTATCTATCTATCTATCTATCTATCTCTCTATTTATCTATCCATCTATATCTCTCTATCTCTCTATCCATCTATCTCTCTATCTATCTATCTCTATATCTATCCATATATCTATCTCTATCCATCTATCTCTATTTATCTATCTCTATATCTATATTTATCTATCTCTATATCTATCTCTATCTATCTATCTATCTCTATATCTATCCATATATCTATCTATCTCTATATCTATCCATATATCTATCTCTATCTATCTATCTCTATTTATCTATCTCTATATCTATATTTAT
>NW_011363031.1:0-2916 GCF_000735185.1 Notothenia coriiceps | reverse complement strand
CTTCCCTGGAGGGAGGGACTAAACACAGGGAAACGACGCAAGTGAGCCAAGCAAGGATTTAATTTAACCGACCTGAGACGGGGCCAAATTTTCCCTCCTCGACTCCTCGGTCCTCCAGTAGTGACCCGGAAATGAATTTCAGCGCGCCACAAAATACACAAAGGCTGTAGCCTGATAATGCTTTAGGAGCTGTAGGTGTGTGTGGTACAGCAGGGCTGCCAACACTCACGCATTGAGCGTGAGAGTCACGCAATTAACCCATATCTCACGCATCCGCATCTGTAGCCTGTTATTGTCTCATTATACCGCACTGTCAATTAATCAAAGTAAATATATAAGTCATCATGAACACATCTGTCCATCAGACAGAGGGCTGCTGTGCCTCCTGTCATCATTAATGGACGTCTCTTTAAAATGACCTCTCAGAGGAGAGGAGTTCTCATTTCTCTAACCGCCTGCTGCTTCCCCTCCTCTCTCCTCGGTTCCCCTCCTCGGTCCTCCGCTCGCATCTCCTGTGGGTGGTACTAATTTTCGAGGAGGGGAGTCGAGGAGGGGAAATTTAAGAATTGAGAAGCCTCTATACAAGACCGCAATTATGGCAGAAGCAAAAAAGCCCAAAATATATAATTTTCACTCCGAGTGGGAGGATGATTATTTTTGTATCTATTCCGATTAAAATTCCATCTGTCTCTCATCTGCAATGCGAGCGTGGCTTTATCGAAGAAGGGTAATTTAGGAGCGGCATTTCAAAACAGTGCACAAACGCTACGAGACGGAATTCCCTCCTAATTCTGTCCTACGCTCCCAAAAGGGGAGGGACCTGAAAGGACAGCTAAATGCACAGCAGTCCATTTTCACCAGGCCCAACAACAAGAGCAAGGCTGCTACCATAGCATCTTATCGTGTCAGTCACGTTCTTGCGAAACANAAGAGCAAGGGCTGCTACCATAGCATCTTATCGTGTCAGTCACGTTCTTGCGAAACACATGAAGTCTTTCAAAGACGGCGAAGTTGTGAAAGAAGCATTCCTGGACAGTAAAAATAACAGTAGCATTTCAACAGGTTTTTGATATAATAAAAACTCAAGTTAGATACCGTTATTAATCAGCTGTAAGTTTTAGTTTGTTTGAACTTATTCATTATAATTATTGTACAAAATGGTATAAGAATTCAAACTTAAATTGATTATAGTCTATTATCAATTCAGGTTAAGAAACTAGTGTTGCTTGCATCCTATTTTAAAGGCATTTATTTTTATACTCTACTAAGATGCAACAAAAAAAGGGTTTGATTCTATTAATGTTGTCTTTTTTATTGCACTTTGGCAGCATATTCCTGTGTAGCTTCAGATCTGAGTCGTCTTATTAGTAAGCCTAATTTATACTTTTGTAGCAACACTATTTTTATATAATGAAAGAAAGGGTTCAGAGTCTTTTCTTTTTTTCCTGGGTCATATGTGGCAGCAGCTGTTCAATGTTTCTTTAAAACATTACCCACTGTAGTATGTGACACTGTAGAATAAACTCCAACTCTGTATCAACAACACTGTTGTGTAGCTTCAGTGAAATACTTGTATGTGTGTAGATTAGAAAGATGAAGTATTAATCGTACAAAGGTCAGTTTTATACAAGTAGAAGTGTGTATTTAACTGGTAGTAGGCTGCCAGTAATGACTACGCCTCTCTATTTGGACTGGTAGATCTCGGCAGACTGGCAACTTTAAAAGTAGCTCTCGGTTTAAAAAAGGTTGGGCACCCCTGGTTTAGACAAATTGCTCGTGTTACCGCCCTTACGTCCTAAACACTCTTAGCAAGGAGCATTTTCCACCTCAAGACGGGTAACATTTAACCACACCTTGGAGCGCTTCTCTCTGCCATCTCCTGCGTGTATACTATTGGCCGAGTGTGTGTAAACTACCCCGCCCCCTCGCACACAGACGGGGAAGAGAGAGATCTCGTCTCGATTGGAAAGATCAAAAATACACCGACCATAGGCGCATTTGTTTGTCTTTTTGCGTGTTAGAAACGAGTTGGTGACACTAAGACTGCGAGATAATGTTTTTGTAGTAATAACACATGACCTTTCTCTTTCTCAACTCGCTACTCGGAGGGAAGTCGCTGTCATATGCCTTGTGAACACTCCGATATTGCCTCTCCACGTTACCTTTCTTTGGCAGAGCGAAGCTTGCTTTAAAAATAAGGCAAATAACCTTTGAATGTGACATCACAAACAAATATTCTTCCTCCAAATCTGGGTGGAAGTGGTATGTCTTTAGCTTTTTGCTCGGTCCCGCACTCATTTTGTTGTTAGTCTCTTGTTTGTCTCTTTAACTTAATTTGAGTTTTCCCGGCACTTGACTGATTTTGTATCGCTTTGCATTCTGGGTCAACAGACTGGAAAGCGATAGGTCGCTTTTTCTGTCAATCAAGTAAACTCCTGAATTAAGTGGCAGGGAGGCCAAGGGAGGAGGGATGTCTATTTTAACGGAGCTGGATTTTTTTTTTATGAACTCGCGATCTACCAGCATTGCCCCCGCGGTCGACCGGTCGGCAGTGCGACGTACTGGGCACCTCTGCATTAGAGAATGTATACCTAGTTTACCACCAGGATTATGCAGTTAGTTTTGGTACGCTCATGTGTGAGGTTTTGAGATATTCTCCTCTGAAACTTCTGCCACCATGCCCTTTATATATCTAAGGTCAATGGAATCATAATTATTGCTGACATTCTGGAAGAATTTCGTAAAACTACTTAATGTGTATTATTATTTATTATTATGTTTTGTACCAATCAATATTGATTTATTACATAATATAAAATGGAGACAGAATGTATTTACATATTATGCTACTTGTGTTATTATTCATATATGTCTATCATCTTTTTCTCTCAAATAACTTTTCCATAGCAGTTCCAG
>NW_011363030.1:0-4905 GCF_000735185.1 Notothenia coriiceps | reverse complement strand
ACTTTCAGAGTCTCTTTCCACAGAGGGGACACATGTTGATGTAGAAGAGACATGAAGAAGAGGGGACACATGTTGATGTAGAAGAGACATGAGGAAGAGGGGACACATGTTGATGTAGAAGAGACATGAAGAAGAGGGGACACATGTTGATGTAGAGGAGACATGATGAAGAGGGGACACATGTTGATGTAGAAGAGACATGAGGAAAAGGGGACAGATGTTGATGTAGAAGAGACATGAGGAAAAGGGGACACATGTTGATGTAGAAGAGACATGAAGAAGAGGGGACACATGTTGATGTAGAGGAGACATGATGAAGAGGGGACACACGTTGATGTAGAAAGACATGGAGAAGTCGATCTTGCATAATAGGTGACCTTTAATGAATGTGAAATTAGTGAAACTTCCTGTTTCCATATTTCAAGCCAATGAAACATGTCTGATAATCGGATCACTGGGCTCCTAGCTTATAAAGTATTTATCTCCAGGGTAGCTGTGATTGATTTTTGGTAACAGTGAAGATTAAGGCCAGAATCCTTTGTTCTTTGAACCTGTCACACATAGAAAATGGCTTTTCTTATTCTCAGGTTTCATATGACATCTCAATTCCTAATTGCCAGTTTTTTGCGGCAGTCTTTTGCTTCTCGGCCCTCAGATTGAATACCACAAGTAGAAAGCATCTGGTTCAGAAAGTCTTGCCAACAGTAACAAAAAAAGAAAAAGACAAAACGTCTTAGTCAGTGTTAGCTTGATCTGTACCCAGCTGCTCTCCGACCATGTGTTCCAGTCTTTGCCTATCTGACTCCCATTCTTCCAGGAAGGCATAGTTTAGTTCGGGCATTGCACCGGTCAGGCCCAGAGAGCTGACGGACCCTGTCAAGGACCCCCGGCCCTCATAGGCGTACGTCTGTAGCGAGTCATAAGGTGGACCGCGTGTGTCTGAGTCTGCCTGGACAACCTTCTGCTCCAGGATCTGCTGAATGATGTCCTGACCCTGCAGCAGAAGGGAGGGTGCCAATTGGCTGATCTCTTGAGGAACGCAGTCAAGGACAAACCAGGAAGTTTCTGGCCCTGCTTTGTAGTTCCCATAATCCACCTCCTGAGCCGTCCCCCTCCTCAGCGCCATGACCCCGTCCTCGTCATACTCCATCTCGACCTCCTCCAGCTCGTCCTCCTCCAGCTCGTCCTCTTCGTACGGGCTTGGTCTGTAGCCATGGTAACTGTGGAACTTCCTCTCTGAGTTTTTGGGATTTCGAAGTGCGGCAATGTCAAAGGCCTCCGTGTCTTCCTCTCCGCCCCCCTCGTCATCATAGGTCACCACGTTTTCTCTGATGTCCTCTTCGGAAAGAATTAAGGGCTCTTTACTCGCTTTCTTATTTCGGAGCTGGGTGAATAGCATCACTATGGCTGGAGGGAACAGAAGAAAGGGGAAAGAGACGTAAATACAAATCAACAAAATTATTTTTACCATAACATGAACAGAATTATTTGAGAATAAACATTGACTGATTGATTGATTGATTGATTGGATGGTGGCATCAGATTCTTGTAAAAACGTAAGAGGATTTATGTCTAAGAAATAAAAAACCAAGTGGTTTTTACGTACCATCACACCAAATATAACATGAACTTCATTCATGGCAAACCTTTTAGAGAAAGTTTGAGACAATCAGCTTATATCCTTAGTTACTAAAACTTCATGTTATATTTATTGAAAAAGACTGATTGAGAAAATCCTCAGAAAAACAGTTTCTGACGTTTAAATGCATCATGCACTGTGATTGAATCAAGGAGACATCCAACAGAACGGGACAAGCCATATCCAACTTCGGTGAACGAAAGCAGGCTACACCAATTTTCGTTAAAGCAAGGAAGTGCATTCTTCAACTCTGGGATTATAACCAAAGTAACAAAATCTTTGCTCTTTAAATTGTTTATCTTTAGGAACTGCCCTGTTATAGTTTGGAACCAGCTGATAGGGTAAGAACACCAACATAAACAGACTGGTACCTGTCGTTGACTTTTTACTTCTTATTGTACTAGTAAGAATTGTTATTAACACAGTTTGGAAAAATCCAATTAATCCGTGATCTGATTGCCGGACAATCAAAGAAGGCACTAGTCTAGTATTCTGTCACTCGCAATCTACTGGTACGAAACACTTCTGGTGAGAATCATGAAGTTGTGTATATGCCAATGAATGGTTTAAAATCAACACAACAGCAACCATTTTTCCCAATGTCTTTTTTCTATGCAATAGGAATAATTTACAAAATATATATTATATACAAAATTCTACACATAAAATCAGCAGAACTTCCACTTCCAAGCATGTGAGATGTACAAGACAAGGATAGACCACATTTCTCCCCACATACTTACTTATTAATATGACGATACAAAGCATAATAGCCACAAAAGCCCCGATGCTGAGACCAGCTGAGGACAGGAAGGCCTCGGCCTGACAGACGCTGTTGTGGCGCACCCTGGTGTTCCTCTGACACACACACACCCTCAGGGAGAGCGTGGCAGTGCTGCTGAGAGGGGGCTCCCCCCCATCAGCCACCACCAGCACCAGGCGGAAGACCTCCTGGTCCCGGTCCTGACTGAAGCCCTCCCGCCGCTGAGAGATTATACTGGCAGTATGGTCTGGAGAGGACAGACAAGGGAAGAAGGAGACCAATCCACACTTTAATAAAGTACAGTAACCTGTCCCAGTCACCTGACTCTCTTTCCACCCCCTGCAACCCCTTTGCTTCAATGCCAGGCCCTTTAACCCTGTCAGATTGTCAGCTCTGCTTTGTGTCATTGCTTTCGAGCTTCTATCATCTGCTGAACCTACCACCTACTTTTACTGCCTACCTGTCTGCACTTTCCCTTGCACTGTTCCTACTATCCTGTGGAATCAATAGTACATTGACAAGGTATAAGAATGAGTCATCCATTACATTACATGTCACTTGTTAGACGCTTTTATCCGAAGCGACTTACATACTCAATACTGTGGGCGATCCCCACAGGAGCAATTTGGGGTGAAGTGTCTCAGGGACACAACGACATGCTGACTGCAGTAGGGTTTGAACCTGTGCTCCCCTGATCCGAACACCAATGCACTATCCACTGCGTCCACTGCACCACACGCCTCCCATTGTCATCAAACAACAATAGGGTCCAATAACTTCAACAACAGCTGCATTGCCTTTATATGTTTAAGCTTTTTAATTTATGTTTTTTGTGGCCACATTTAACTATATTTTAGTCTCCACCAACTCCCAAAGATCCACCTGTTTCTTTAGTTACCTAATGCTCCACCGTTCATCATCTAGTATGGAACTATGTCTCTCTGCGGCTTGCAGCTGGACAGCTACATTCGGTTCATCTGAGCCTTTGGAAAATAAATAAGAATTGGGCGTCCTTTTTAATTGGTTCATCAATTTGAGCGAACCCTTTTACATTACAGTCTTTTCTAACTAGTGCTAATGATGAATAATAATTGTTGGGAGACACTTACAGGGCTGTTATCTTTGATTTTTGATATTAGGTTTTACGTGAAAAGTTTCTTTGGAATCACATAGTCATTTACTCATTGAACTATAAACATTTTTTGCAAACTTAAGCATGCTAAATTAAACAAGATGTCTGTAAAAGCATGTCATAATTGGTCTTTTAATCTTTATTATTATTTTCCCCATTTTTCTTACATTGTTTTGTGTATGATCGTTTTCATATTTTATTGTTTTTAATCTTTTTGTCTAACTTTGGGGGTTATGTGTTTTATTATTTATTCAATTTGAACAGCCTATTTCACCTCCTTGTATTCGTTATACAGTATATATTAAAATATATGTTAAATCACGTGAGCTGCACCCTGTGTATGAAAAGTGCTATAAATAAAGCTTTATTTTGACTCCCTGGGTGACCTAAGTGGTTCTACATTGTAGCTGCAGCCCTCTCTGATATTCAGGCATTGGCTCTGGTTATATTGACCAACATAGTTAGCAAACACATGGAGGCAGTGTCTGAGAGAAGCTGACAGAGAAGCAGCTAATGAATATGTACGAGGGGGCATCTCCACATCAGTGAGAGTCCAACCTTCCCTGGGGATCTCTGAGCCCCGATGAAGCACGTCAGCAGTGGCATGTGCATATATGTGTGGATTTGGTAATGTGTTCAGGGTATGCCAACAGGACTAGGCACGGCACAGAAGGATATCTTCATTTACATAGTGTGTTTCCTGTTGACATGCATGAAGCCTCTGGGTGTGCACACAACACAAATCCCAACACACATAAACCGGCAACGCTACTCTCATCACCTGCGGAGGGAGGTAAACAGGAGTCAAGGATCATTAAGTCATTACGCAACACAGGGTTGCACAACAGAATGCAGAGTGGTGCAAGAGACAAAGAGCAACGGGATTTTTCCATTGGATTTCAGAATATTGCAGAAAATAGGCTTCCCACACGTTAATGATACTTGCATGTTTTGTTCAGCAGTATAATCTCAACATATTAACACCACTTTTAGGATTTTTGAAGCATACATGTGATAACCAGAAGCAAACGTTGGCCTGACCCTTGAGATCAGAAGTACCCGTATAAAGTGGCGAAGTCACGGTCATCTACTTCCGGTCCATGGGACCTTATTTCGGAAAAATATGTATTGAAGTCAATGGAGAGAGAAAACTTATCTTTCGATCCCGTTTGAATTGTGCCATGAATTACACATGATGTTTGTCAATATTAAAAAATAATTTCCATGTCAAAAAAGTCACAGTTTGTCGTAAAACTGTTGAAATATAAGACTATGAAAAATACGCAACTAGAAAGACTACAAATCCCAGAGTCGCGTAAGTGATGTCACAATTGTTTTCCTCCACTAAGAGATAGCTAAGATCAGCGCCAT
>NW_011363029.1:0-1064 GCF_000735185.1 Notothenia coriiceps | reverse complement strand
CACACACATACACACTCCCTCTCTCTCACACACACACACACACACACACACACACACACACACACACACACACACACACACACACACACACACACACACACACACACACACACACACACACACACACACACACACACACACACACACACACACCACTAACCACAATCCCCCTTCACGTTTGCGGGTAATGGATTTTTATAAGGGCAACAGTATCAGGGCTGATTTTGACGAGTCCCTAGGCTGCTCTACAATTCCTTTTGAAATCCCTTTCTTTAGTAGTCTTGTTCAAGCAGCCTGAGGCCATGGCCCTCCGAGATCACAATGTTATTAATACAAACATGTCAAACCGCATGCTGAAATTCAAAACAGAGGTGCCAAAATGTCAAGGTGTCAAACTCTTGAAATATAAATTATGCTTTAATATTCCTAAGCACTACACAAAATATGCTTCAGTGCATTTAAAAAGCATGATACGCACAAGTGTTTAATATTTCAGTGTAATGACACCAATCGCAGCAGTGGAGGGGCTTCACTGAGGGCCGGGCCCTGGCTGTGATGTGAGATTTCAAGAACCAGCAGGACTAATGACTGGACTTGGTATGCCACCCTGCATGTAATCACCCTGCAGTACACTCACAGACATCTGCACAGAACAAAACTGTGGCCAATTAACGTTTAATATCCCCCATTGTTCATTTTCTGCTGTGCATGCTTAGTTGATTATGTGATCTAAAATGACAGATGACTGAATCTATTTTCAAAATGAAGCCCTCTCCTGAATTTTGCTGCAGTTATGAATAGTTTATTTTGCTGCTCTGGCTTGTTGTTTGTTATGCTTTAAGGTAAATTAACCAGGCATTTACCAAAACTCTATTCTCAAATACAAACTAATAATGACTGTGAATCATTGCTTACGTCAATAGTCCTGTTAAAGGGGACCTATCATACAAAATGCACTTTTTGATGTCTTTTATACATAAATATGAGTTTCTTCCCGTTACATGGATATAAAACATTCATAGTTTATTAAATATTAAGAAGCCCTCAGACGCTGTTTCCTGCAG
>NW_011363028.1:0-1467 GCF_000735185.1 Notothenia coriiceps | reverse complement strand
GTGTGTGTGTGTGTGTGTGATCTGAGCCGGCTCGGCTAAAGTAACTGGATGGCCTACCTGCCTGTCAGCCTTCCATCTGTGCACAAACTTATCTCGTGCCCTCATTGGTCATGTGCGCGTTCGTGTGTGTTGGAGGAGGGGCTCTGTAAGGAAGGGGCAGTATTTTCAAATTCTAGCGCACTCGAGCTGGTTTCTCCAAAATTCCATACCCCACCTTTAAAATCAAAAATAATTACAATATTTTGTGACTTAATCTTTCTCAGGGTCGGCATGGATTTCCGTCTTCAAGATTGCTAAAATGTTAGCTAGCTTTAGCCTTGGTGCTGACACAATATTAAAACACACATTTCAGTCATTGGTCATGGTGAAATACAGTTTTAAGATCATCAAGGTACATTAAATATGTTCTGCAGGTAGAAATCAGCAAACAAACCACCAACAATTAAACTATTCTGTGACAAAGAAAACATTTCTTTCAGCCTTCAGTTGCCTTGGGGGTATTTGCTATTAACACTTGGTTTCGGAGATCTTTTCGTAAATACCTTCAGTGAACTCCTTATTGCTTTTTCTCTGTGAATGCTCATCAGGAAAATTACTTGGAAATTAGTGGAATGTCATTAAAGATACAGCTTGTTTTAAGAGAAGTTTTGCTTAATGGTCCTCGAAACGTAATGATAACTTTTCTTCAACAACCAGCAGCGACTCTGCCAGAAAAAAACAAAACAATTGAAGTCTAAATTATATATATTTGGATGCTTGAAAATCTCCAGGAGTCTTCTAGTGGGCTGAAGGCTGGAGGAGATGGACGCTATATTTTTCTCATCACCTTTAACACAATCCTCCACAACTTTTACAAACTTTCTGCAGCTGCTCCAGGCGATCTGACACACACTTTCAACACTATTTTATTTTCAGTGTCTCAAAAATGGAGAGCAATGTATGCTCTGAGCTGCACTGAGAACAACTTTTCTAATTGGCCGGGGGCTGTAAACAGGTCATATCTGAAGCCATATCATCATCATCAATGGTGTGTAAATCCATTTCTCTCCCCTTTTTTTTACTCAGCCCTTTCTCTTAATCCTGCCTCTTTCTCACACTCTTCCTCCACACACACTTCCACTTCCACCGGTCGATACCAAAGCAAGTATCGAGCAGTGGCTGTGGTCTAAATGAGAGATTGATTTCTCAGGGGAGGGGGTATTAGCCCCTGTAACCATGGTGTTGAGGAGACCTCTTCACCAAATGGTCATTGATGAAGTGTGTGTGTGTGTGTGTGTGTGTGTGTGTGTGTGTGTGTGTGTGTGTGTGTGTGTGTGTGTGTGTGTGTGTGTGTGTGTGTGTGTGTGTGTGTGGTGTGTGTGTCATGTGTGTGTGTGTGTGTGTGTGTGTGTGTGTGTGTGTGTGTGTGTGTGTGTGTGTGTGTGTGTGTGTGTGTGTGTGTGTGTGTGTGTCAGTAGCGCTTGCTGT
>NW_011363027.1:0-2879 GCF_000735185.1 Notothenia coriiceps | reverse complement strand
AGGGAATGAAGTAGTGGATCAACTAGCAAAATGTGGTTTGAAAGCAAACCAGATTGATATTACGGTACCCATCAGTAGAGCAGAAGTCAAATCTTTTACAAAAGTGGTTATCAAGCAACAATGGCAAAAACTATGGGACAGTAACACCAAAGGAAGACATTTATATCAGATACAAAGGGAAGTAGGAACAGGAAGCACGTGGGGGAGTAGTAGAAGAGAACAGAGCATTAACAGCAGGATAAAATTGGGACACTCTGGACTAAACTCATCACTGCATCTGATTGGAAAACATCCAAATGGCAATTGTGATGGTTGCCAACAACCAGAGACAATACATCATGTATTTTTTAGCTGCCCGGATTATAACAGACAAAGATTCATTCTGAAAACTGTACTGGAACAACTGAACATCAAGGACATGGATTTCAAGGCAATATATGAAAGTAAATCAAGAAATGAAGCAAACAAGCTGATCTTCAAATTCCTCAAAAGCACTGGTCTGAGGATAAGGATTTAATATGAACATGTAATAACTCAACAGTAGGTGGCGATATATGCTCCAAGTGGAAGCGATTCGCCATTAAAGAAAAGAAGAAGAAGAAGAAGATCGGCGCTCTTGTTTCTGACTGGCTGTCGTGGTACGTATATCACACGGTGGTAGAACCTGAGCCCGGAGTACTCTGCAGAGTGCTTCGTGATTATAGTAGGTGATTGGGTGATGTATTGTATGTTTTTACCATTAAAGCAGATTATTGTCTAACCCTTATCCTGGCTGCTTTGAATTTTTCCTTCTTTTGAGAACCCGCTCATATATGAACGGCGCGGAGCAGAGATTCTGCCCCAACAATATCAAAAAATGTAGTCCGCAGACGTCCAGATCTAAAGCTGTCAGAGAAACAAGCTAAGCAAACGTTAGCGGTAGCGCTGATTGTAGCCCTCTTTGTTAGCCAAAAAGCATGAGAAAAAACACATATTTTTTTACATGAAACCGCTGAATTCAGAGCTGGATATGTTTATAGGATCAAACTGTATTTAGTTATCTTTAAGTCTCCATGATAGCATGCTATCCTGAGCATTAAGCTAGCAAGTACAGCCTCAGGCCTACAGAGATACGAGCATGGCTGAAGACTTTTGGAATTTCTCTTCTCTAAAACTATGCACATTTTTCAAAGAACAAGACAGAACCCATCTGTCAAGTGTACATTTAAAGTAAATGATATAGAAAACCACACATATAGTCCGGTTTCGCTCACTTTCCATTTCCCGGCCTCCAACCTGCTGCATCTTAACGCCTGTCTGTGGTCATGTGACCTCCTTCATTTCTTCTCAGGATTACCCATCAGCCCTCTTCAATAAGCTGAGGTAAGTATGTTTTAACCCGGCTTGTGGAGATGCATTGATTGGTTTGTCATTTGTATCCATCAGCTGTTTAAAGTCCACATCTGGAAGGAAATCTCACTTTGCAAAGGTAATTACACCTTTAGCCTAACAGGTGAATGAGAGGTTTGATGGAATACCTTGGAGGAAACTAAAAGCTACACCAGGATGGAAATTAGGCTGTTTCTAGTTTTTTCATGTCTATATTATATTATCTTCGTATTGTGTAGGTTGTGGGTCAGGAATAAATGAAGACGCAGGTAAATCCAGAGTCTCTGGACAATCCTGTCTGCACACAAAACCTTCAAATGTCACACTAGGAAATGCACAATCAATCTGTTGACCTTCTTTTTTACTCAAAGATCTTTAATATACTGGAGTATTTCCATTGTATGCTGTCAATACTTCATCTCCACTACACCTCAGAGGGAAATGTTGAACTTTTCACTCTCCTACATGTAGTGAACACTCATTTAAAAGTAATTATCTTATAAATAAAGACTAATGATGTGCTGGAATGATATAATGCAATACCAATCTACGCAGTATTTTGCAAAGTATCTTAAATTGGCTCTACAGTGACGAGCTACAACACTAAAAACACCTTTACATGTTGTTAGTATAATATAGTATAGCCTACTATAACAATCAGTCTGTGAAAAGTACTCACTTGCATGAGGTCATTTAGATAATACTTCTACTTAAGTAACATTTTGGATTCAGGACTTAATTAAAGTGTGTGCAGTGTTTGCAATGTTTGCAGTGTGTGCAGTGTGCTCAGTGTGTGCTCAGTGTGTTCCGTGTGTGTGATTTGTAGTTGTGCTGTTTGTTGGAGTTTGGAGATGTGCTCCATTTTGTCTCTCTCCATTGTTTTACTTTTATGACTTTCTTTTATAAGAAAGTCGTTCTTAGTTTGTCTTAAGTTTATTTTGTAAATCGGCCCTCTTTATTTAGAGTAATTCAAACATTATCTTTTGGTTTCTCAAATCTGTTATCTCGTTCTTTTTTTCTTCTGTCATCTCCCTTAAAGAGCATCTTGCAGGTTTTTATTTATTCTACATTTATGCTTAAACTTGCTTGAAAATTACAATTAAAAAAAGTGAATGCAGGATTTGATATGTTTTACGAGACATAAGGGCAGGAATTCAGAGGGAAAGGAGCAATTTTGAGCTCTGCTCTTAAAAACGGCTTTTTTTTAAGGTCATGAGTCATATTACATCACACAGGGGACACATCTCCGCTCTCTGACCGCGGGTATAGTGGAGTTGCGTTGAGTAGAGCGGTTGTGTTTTAAGGAGCTGGTATTTTTCGGTAGTTTTACATTGTATTTCACCATTTGTAATCATGGTGCAGTATTGTGTTTGTGCAGGTTGCACAAATACCAGCCTGTCAGGACATCGAGTCCACAGTAAAAAGGACCGGAGCTAGCGTTCGTTCCTGGGTGCGTTGTGCATCCACCTCCCTGCAGCACATACTCTCCACAGCTTTATCAGGAAACCGTA
>NW_011363026.1:0-3938 GCF_000735185.1 Notothenia coriiceps | reverse complement strand
TGTATATTACATTACATGTCACTTGTTAGATCCAAGGACAAAGCGGGATTTGCAACAGCCTCCCTATCATCATCATCTTGAGTTGATCAATGGGGCCCAACAGACAGGTTTACTGTTTGTTCTTAACCCGGACAAAGAAAACAGATCACATCACTCCAGCGCTGAGATCGCTGCATTGGCTTCCAGTTAGTGAGAGAATTGACTTTAAGATTTGAATGCACACATATAAGGCACTAAACGGGCTAGGACCCAAATATATCAAGGACCTCCTTCAGTGGTACGAGCCCAGCAGACCCCTTAGGTCTTCAGGCGCAGGCCAGCTCACTGTTCCATCTGAGAGATCAAAGCGTGGGAAAGCAGCCTTCTGCATCTATGCTCCTAATGCATGGAACAAACTCCCAGAACATCGAGATGGCAGACTCATTTAAATCAGGTCTAAAAACATTTCTTTTTAATATGGCTTTTCAAATTTAAATGTTCTAATTCTTGAATTCTTAAACATGGTTTTCTTTCTTTTAATTAATTATTTTGTGTGTTTTGTATTGTATTGTGTTTTCTCTGTTTGATCCTGTAAAGCACTTTGAATTGCATCACTGTATGAATTGTGCTATACAAATAAATTGCCTTGCCTTACATTCACTTTCATTTCTACTTCTCCACACTCACTTTGTCAGAGCAGATAATCTACCATATAATGTACGAGGCTTAGCGCTGCGTGCTTTTTCAACAAAGACTTCGAAACACTCCGACTTGATGCCCACAGATTCAATCTACGCTGAAACAGAAGAAGAAAAAAAACCCATCTCTGCCTCTTGTGATGTGCGGAACTCTGAAACAGGAAGTGGATACAGAAGAAGGGGAAGCTGCCCTATTTGATAACACAAAGTGGTGCAAAGACACACACTAAATATGACACATGTCAAACAGATGACATTTACAGCGAAAAAGTGATGCAAAAACCTCTTAAAATACAGTTTGAACTAAAGAAAGTCAAAGAAATCCTGTATATGAGGTGTGGATAATCACATGGCACATTGAACTAATGAATCGAAACACTTTTGTATTTATGTAATAAAGCATTCAATCTGCTATCGGATGATGTAGCTTAACTCTTTGACCTTGGCTCAAAGACACACAGTCAGCACAAGTTCCTATTAAGCATCATAAAGTGCTTTCACACACAACATACGTCAACTAGCCGCCTTTCTGTTCGAGCTCTTCCTGCTGTGTGCAATGCATCAGTAAGGTGTGAGACAGTAGTGTAGTGTGCAGAAAACAGTCAAAAGTAAAAAGGACTTACGTGGCATGATCCCTTGGCTGACCAGCTCCTCTCGTGTTCGTCTCTGCTGGAGTTTGAGCTGGAGGACTGCATGGAGACAGAGGAGGTGAGGAGGGGGAGAGAAAGAAGGGGAGAAGAAGAAGGGAGTCAGTGACGGCCGGTGAGAGTAAGAAAACTGCAGCGATGGAGCTCTCAAAGCTTCCTTATTGTCCAGCGATCAGCAGTCTACATGGATAAGCACACGCTGGAACACAGAGGCATTTGGACGAAGAACCTGCACTCAGTTCTTCATCACATTTCCCCCTTCAAACAGACGCTTTTTTTTAAAGTTTGGAGGCGGGTACAAGGAGGGCGTGAGCAGCAGACTACACTTCCTGTTTCTCGACTTTATTTCTGTGTGCAAAGTGGGTGCAAGTGATTCTAAAAATAACTGTTATGTTTAGAAGACTCGGTAAAAAAGTTCAACGATAAAAAGATGGGAAACCAGCAGAGGAAGGTCAGAAGAAGAATTACATTGCAGATTGAAACAAGACAAGTAAAGAAATAGTGCAGTGGGTCGATTGTACCTTCATTTCAAAACAGGAAGTGCTCGTTACGTAACAGAGGCCGTGCGAGAGTTTTAAGGAACACAGCGCGGGACAAAAGGAGTGCGACCATGTCTGACCTGTCTGCAAAGTATCCCTTTTTTGTGTAGACGAAGTATTGCTAACACAAAATACTTATTAGTCATGTCTGAGTGGGTTAAGGCACGGAGTGGCAAAGTTAGAACAGTCTGGTAATGACATCACTCTACTGAAATGCATGCTTTAACACCATGAAAACACTTAATATCAAATGTTAAATTAGAAATAAACTAGAAATAAAGGGCCCCTATGCTGCTCATTTTTATGTTCACATTACTATGTAGTGTCTCTACTTTAAAGAGTCCTCTCCTGCTGATGTTCAGGTGTATATCAGTATGTAGTGTCTCTACTTTAAAGAGTCCTCTCCTGCTGATGTTCAGGTGTATATCAGTATGTAGTGTCTCTACTTTAAAGAGTCCTCTCCTGCTGATGTTCAGGTGTATATCAGTATGTAGTGTCTCTACTTTAAAGAGTCCTCTCCTGCTGATGTTCAGGTGTATATCAGTATGTAGTGTCTCTACTTTAAAGAGTCCTCTCCTGCTGATGTTCAGGTGTATATCAGTATGTAGTGTCTCTACTTTAAAGAGTCCTCTCCTGCTGATGTTCAGGTGTATATCAGTATGTAGTGTCTCTACTTTAAAGAGTCCTCTCCTGCTGATGTTCAGGTGTATATCAGTATGTAGTGTCTCTACTTTAAAGAGTCCTCTCCTGCTGATGTTCAGGTGTGTATCAGTATGTAGTGTCTCTACTTTAAAGAGTCCTCTCCTGCTGATGTTCAGGTGTATATCAGTATGTAGTGTCTCTACTGGGACATGTCTCCATGCTTTAATGTTGCTGCAACACCTCTTTTCACCCTCTGTCTGAAACCAGAGCCCAGTCTGCTCTGATTGGTTAGCTGGCCGGCTCTGTTGTGATTGGTCAACCGCTTAGAGATGTCCCGCCCCTTAGCCTATCACGTACAATGTGTTGGAGCGCTAGCCAATAGAAGCATGAGTGTAATATAGTGATGTCACTATGTTCATGAAGTAAACAAAGGAGTTGAATGGAGGCGTTTGAAGACCCTTTACATGCACAATAACCTATATAACACACGAAAGAAATAACAGGGCCTCTTTAAAAGTTAGGAGAGATGCACAATGTTATCTTTTAGTGCATTGTATTTCATCACGCCCTGGAGTATCAGTTTCAACACGGATATACTTTAGGGAAGTGACCCTTCAGTCAGTCTTACATACAAGAACAAACAAACGCCCCTCACCCCGAACAATGATCAGACTGTAAGGAACAGCGTGAGGGTCACACAGACACTGGCGGTGGTGTGATGTGTTTTCTGAGGGAGATAAGTAACTGATGCTCTCTGAACGTCTTCCTCTGGGCTCAAAGCGGCAGCATGTTTCCTTTTTTAAAACAGAAGTCATTTACTGTCTATCTTCAAGTTTACAGCGTTCGATCAAATCAAAAGGAAGGAAGGAGGTTTTTTATAAACTAAACACCACTTTCACAGACATGCAGCTGAGTCTGGCTGTCCCTGTTGAAGAGGTGTTTGTGTGTGTGTGTGTGTGTGTGTGTGTGTGTGTGTGTGTGTGTGTGTGTGTGTGTGTGTGTGTGTGTGTGTGTGTGTGTGTGTGTGTGTGTGTGTGTGTGTGTGTGTGTGTGTGTGTGTGTGTGTGTGTGTCTGCGTGTGTGTGTGTGTGTGTGTGTGTCTGCGTGTGCATGTGTGTCTGCGTGTGTGTGTGTGTGTGTGTGTGTGTGTGTGTGTGTGTGTGTGTGTGTGTGTGTGTGTGTGTGTGTGTGTGTGTGTGTGTGTGTGTGTGTGTGTGTGTGTTTCATGTGTGTGTGTGTGTGTGTGCATGTGTGTGTGTGTCTGCGTGTGTGTGTGTCTGCGTGTGTGTCTGCGTGTGTGTGTGTTTGCGTCTGCGTGGTGTGTGTGTGTGTGTGTGTGTGTGTGTGTGTGTGTGTGTGTGTGTGTGTGTGTGTGTGTGTGTGTGTGTCTGCGTGTGTGTGTGTGTCTGTGTGTGTGTCTGCGTGTTGCGTGT